>NC_045450.1:71926776-72007251 GCF_002776525.5 Piliocolobus tephrosceles
AAAAAAAAAAAAAAAAAAAAGGAATCGCTTGAATCTGGGAGGCGGAGGTTGCAGTGAGCCAAGACCATGCCACTGCACTCTAGCTTGGGCAACAGAGTAAGACTCCATCTCAAAAATAAATAAATATATATATATATATTTTATTAAATAAAATAAAATAAAAATCCTATCCTGAACCAGTCTGAGACGCTGTCAAGTCCCCTCTTGAACAAGCCCATGCTCCATCCACTGCCCTATCAGAGCTCATGCCCTGAGCCCCTACACACCTTACCTATCTCCCCAGGGCCAGGTACATGACAGCTAGGGACAGCCCTATGCTCTGGAGCCCACGAAATTTTTCAAATTGGTCCACGGGAGCCCACAAAAACTGGTTAAGTCCACTCCACTGACCACACATAAGCTGCTGGCTACAGCTGCTTACTGTTACCCATCCCTGGGTGCAGTCCCCTGCATGGTCCTGCCTGGCAGCCAGCTCCCATTTGCAGCTGTAACTAACAGTGTCCTGTCCTATCAGAGTATTGTGTCCTGCCATCAAAAAAATTTTAAATCTTATCAAACACTCAGGTTCTCAAAGCGACGTAAACCAATACTTCCGCTGTTTTGCTTTTTAATAATGGCAAATCAATTAGAAGTCAACTTGATGTCCATCAAAATTCAATGTTACCTCTGGACATTAAAGAGTACAGGGCAGACAGACATGGGGAGAAATCCTAGATATTTTGTGAAATGGGAAGGAAAAACTAAGTTCCAGAATCATATGCCTGGAGCCTGTGAGCTATGGAATGAGGGGACCATTTTTGTTCATTATTCAATCTTCAGCTCCCAGCTTTACACCTGACACACAACAGGTGCTAGGAAATACCACTGAACCCATTAATAGGTATGGGATTTTTCCACTGATGCGGCAACCTATGAGAAAAGGCTTACTCTCCATACGCAGAAGTGCCCAGGAAGGAGCCATCTAAACCATTCAGGTTTCAATTATCTGGGGAGTATAGGGGGTATCACCTTTTTCTCTGAACTTCAGAATTATTTGAATGTTTAACCTTGAAGATATATTACTGCATGGCTTGTATAATCTATAAAACAATCTATAAAGAAATAAAGACTCCACCCTCACCAAAAAAAAAAAGGAGAAAGAAACACATTTGTGATTAACACCCTCTGTTGAATCACAAGAATTCAGGAGTTATTAGGAAAAGAGTCATTAAGGACCCATAATTTAAAAGTAAAATTTAAAATTCCAAGAAGAAATTTGTGCCACACCCTTCCCTTCTCCAAGATTCCAGGAGTGAGGAACTGATAAGGCAACTAAAATAAAGAATTACTATGTATTAATCAATAACGAATGATGAATCAATGAATAAGGGGCTGAAGCTAGAAATCAGAGCACTCCCAGCTTTGCCTTTGTATTGTTATCAACCAAGATCACTTTGGTTAATAATAAAAGGCTCAAAATACACAGATGCAGCGAGTCCTGGCACAGAGCCTTACAGGAATGAGAATGCAGTGGCCCACTTCTCATCTCATTCCTTCAAAGCCTGTGTACGAGAAGAATGGAGAGGTAAGAAGGAAAGTAATTTCCCTCCCCTCTACCTAAGCAAGGTGTATCCCCAAGGTACAGAGAGGAAACTCTGGTGAGCAACAATGCTCTTTATTAGAGCATGATAGGCTGGGTGCAGTGGTTCATGCCTGTAATCCCAGTACTTTAGGAGGCCAAGGCAGAAGGATCACTTGAGCCCAGGAGTTCGAGGTCAGCCTAGGCAACATGGCGAAGTGCCATCTCTACCAAAAAATGCAAAACTTAGCCAGGCGTAGTGGCGCACACCCGTGGGACCAGCTGTTCAGACAGCTGAGGTGGGAGGATCACTGGAAGTCAAGGCCGCAGCAAGCCATGACTGGGCCACTGTACTCCAGCCTAGGTGATGGAGCGAGACCCTGCCTCAAAATAACTAAATAAATAAGAACATCTTATTCTCAGTATTTCTTTTCATACACACACATACACAATACATGTGCCCACATACACACACATACACAATACATGTGCCCACATACATATACACACACACACACACACCAAAGAACTTCTAAAGCAGATTAATTCCAAAACCAAGGTTAGGAAGGAAATCCCCCAGGACACTACTCATGTTTGATGTTGGTTTTCTGTTTGTTTCTCTTAGAGTTCTTATAATCTCTTTCCTGAACAATGGGTGAAACTATTTTGGGGGATCCAGCAAGGAGATCTTCCACTGGCTTTTAGTCAACAGCTGAGCCAACAGACATTCCAGTAGCAAGAGACCCAACCATCAACAGACCCATTGTTGGACAAGCACCTACGGATTTGCAAACCGGCACAGCTACACCCCAAACCCACGCTGTGCACTCCTGGGACCACGCTGCGGGTGAGCAGAGCTGCAAGTCTGCAAGTCCCCAGTTTATCCCTTAGCTGCCCAGTTCTCCCTGGAGACTCGCAGATTCTGGGTGCGGGGACTGTTTCTGTTCTTGTGGGCACCTATTCCATTGTCTTGCCTCGGCACAAACACTCTGTGAGCTGGAAAACCCCCAGCTGCATCTCAGATTGAACCTTAGAAGCATCTTCTCCTTCTCCCATCCCAACTCTCCCACGCATGACCCCTTCCCCACACGAACCTTCTCATCCCTCTCCAAGTGCATCCCCGTGTTGGGACTTTTGTATCTTTGGTGAATTCTAAGCCTTTGGAGGCATCCAGGAGGCTTTGGAGGGGAGGACATTTGATAAATGATAGTTGCTCTAAATGAGCCAGAACAAGACACAGACGGAGACTTCCCATGGAAAGCTGAGATGTCACTGAGAAATGTTTATTCCCAGAAGACAGTGGTGACACAGTACCCAGCCACCTGTCAGTCAATGATGCAGAGTTGGTGGCTCTGAAATGTTGGGTCTCCCCAGCCCAGACTCACATGGCTGTCTTCCGGCAACTGCTTCTCCCAAACTAATCATGCAGGTCCATTAGAAGCTGCCATGCTCTTGAAGGAGCCCCCACGTTCTGCCAGCCTCAGCTCCAGAGGTGTTGGTGGCCTGAGGACGCTGGTCATGGAGGAAAATGAGGCAGGAGTGGAGATGCCACGGAGTCTGGCAGTTTTGAGACCCTTCCTGCAATCTGGTTGCTCAGCCTCAGCTTCCATTCTAGGAACTATTCACTGCCTCGCCTGAATCTTGTTCCTGTCACTTACACCCAAAGAGTTCTGTTGATTCCAGGGTTTTTACTGTTGTAAAATATACATAATGTAAAATTTAGGCTGGACATGGTGGTTCACACCTGTAATATCAGCACTTTGGGAGGCCAAGGTAGGTGGACTGCTTGAGCCCAGGAATTCAAGACTAGCCTGGCTCATGCCTGTAATCCCAGCACTTTGAGAGGCCAAGGAGGGCAGAGGCAAGCAGATCACTTGAGGTCAGGAGTTTGAGACCAGCCTGGCCAACAAGGTGAAACCGGTCTCTACAAAAAGAAAAAAAAAAAATACAAAAGATTAGCTGGGTGTGGTGATGCATGCCTGTAATCCCAGCTACTTAGGAGGCCAACACAGGAGAATTGCTTGAATCTGGGAGGACGAGGTTGCAGTGAGCTGAGATCACGCTATCGTACTCCAGCCTGAGCTACAAGAGCAAAACTCTGTCTCAAAAAACAAAAACCAACCTGGGCAACACAGGGAAACCCCATCTCTACCAAAAAAAAAAAAAAAAAATAGCTGGGATGTAGTGGCGCACACTTGTTGTCCCAGCTACTTGGGAGGCTGAGGCAGGAGGATCACCTAAGCCCAGGGAGGTTGAGGCTGCAGTGAGCCATGATCACACCACTACACTCCAGCCTGCCAGACACAGTAAGATCCTGTCTCAAAAAAAAATCTATCATTTTAACTATTTTCAAAATGTAGAAGTGCGTGGCATTTAGCCCATTTACAAAGCCGCGCCACCATCGCCATCCTCTAGTTGTAGAACATTTTCATCACCCCAAAAGGACGCCCACTCCCTGAGCAGCCACTTCCTGGCCCCACTCTCCCAGCCCCTGAAACCACTCACCTGCTTCCCGCCTCTGTGGCTTTGCCTGTTCTGGACATTTCATTCCAGTGGAGTCATACGGCATGCGGTCTTTTGTTCAAATCCAGTTTTAGGGCAGTCCTAGAGCAGCACTCGCCACTCAGTCGGAGGTGGTTTCCCCCTCTGACAAGGTCCCCTTGGGAGTCCTGGCTGCCCAGTCCCTCAGCCTCACCAAGGGCGCTTTGCTAAGGCAGGTGGGTGGAGTGGACGGCCAGGTTCCTGTGAAGCCACATCAGAGTCTGAATCCTCCCTCTTCCCTTTCAGTCTCTGAATACATGTAAGCATCTATTTGGCACCCACTACATGCCAGGTGCTGTGTGCGATTACATGAGATGAATAAAGTGCGGTCACCACCTTCCAAGATCTCAGTAGCCCGGGAGGTCGGGGGGCAGGGGGTTTTCGGTCTGTTTTCCCATTTCTTTGAGCTTCTGTCCTAATCTGTGCAAGGGTCCAATCCCCTGGCCTTACACAACTGTTTTGGCATTTCCATGGGCTAATGTGCAGGTCCAGGACTAGGGTGAAGCAAGAGAGGTGCCCACCGCTGCAAAATTTAAGGAGGTTCTCTCAAAGCCATGCAATGCAGGGTTGGCGCGTGAGAACAGGCGTCACCTCCGGTTTTATACCTAGGTGCCTCACTGTCCTGGCCCTGGCTGGGCCCTAACAAGGTGTGCACACACAGCACTGCCCCGCACAGCAGGCTGCCAATGACAGCTTCCTCCAGGCCTGGCATCTCACCACAGACTGTCCTCCTTCTCTTTGAACATAATCATCTCCGCAAGCCTATGAGACATCTCGGTCTCTTAACTTCCTTCCTACAGATGAGCCTCAGAGAGGTTTAGGAGCTTCCCTAAAGCCACAGAGCATGTGAGGGGCCAGCCTGGAGCATGAGCCCAACTCCACCTGACCCCCAAGCAGGGGCTTGTCCTCGTAAGAATGAAAGCACTCGTCCTATGTGGTGCCCCAAAGTGGGGGACCTTTCTGAGGGCTTCACCTGCATAACGCATCCCCACCCCCGGTTCCCCACCCTCCGATGAGACAACTGCTAATTTCACCCTCCTTTTACACCTGCAGCCTGGTGGGTAGAGGGTCAGTCAGCTGGCTCAGGTACAAGTTCACAAGGGGAGGAGCTGGGTGGGGACCTGACAATGAGGCTGCACGGTCCCCCAACACCTTCTGCATTTGGCCCACATACAATGCTACCTGCTCCGAGTAGATATTCGGGGCTTGCTGCCATTGAGTTAGCCTTGGTCCATAGGAGGTCATCATGGCCCACTCAGAAGTTCACTGCCTGAGACGCCCTCTCCCAGGACCCTGCCCAAGGCAGTGACTGTGGGCGTTATAGCCTGTGTCTACTGAAGGGGGTGTGTCCACCAGGGAACTCACCTGCAGTGGCGTGTGTCCTGAATGAACATGCACACGCCACTGCCCACACACATGCATGCACATGAACATGTGTGTATTGGAAAGCAACCCAAAATCCCTAGGAGACCTAGAGAGGCGTGGAGAACACAATTCTGATGTTTGCAGATATCCAGTGGCCAGAGACCACTGTTATACAGCTCTAACCTGAAGCCCTTGCTCCTCTCAGCCAGTGTCAGCCACAGCTCTCCAGAGAAACAGAACTAACAGGAGGTTTAATATGTGTGTGCACGTGTGTGGAGAGAGAGAGAGATGTTTAGGAATTACTGTGGAGGCGGGCAAGTCTGAAATCCACAGGGCAGGCCGGCAGGCTGGAAACCCAGGCAGGAGCGGATGCTGCAGTCTTCAAGCAGAATTCCTCCATCCCAGAAGAACCTCGGAGTTTGCTCATAAGGCCTTCCTCTGATTGGATGAGGCCCACCCACACTGTCAAGGGTGATCTGCTTCCCTTGGGGAGAGCTGATGGGAGAGGCTGACCACGTCCACCAGCACCTTCTCAGCAGCACCCAGATGGGTGTCTGACTGCACCACTGGGCACGGGAGCCTGGCCACAGGACATGTGAACCTCACCATCAGCCCATCAGGATCTGAGTCAGGTATCAGAACCCACCCGGGTATAAGAACCCACTGGAGTGTCAGAACCCAGGATCCAGTGATGTCAGAGGATCGGAACCCGCTCGGGTTGACACACCAAGGAGTCACACCTGCTTCTCACTCCAAAGGGCTTCTCGGAGACGTGCTTTCACATGCTTTCTTTGATATGAAATGTTACTTGGGAGACTCTCCAGCACACTGCAAAATGTAAACTGTGATTGTATGCATGTGTGCCTGTGTATCAGAGGATCCAGGTGCGACGTGCTGTTTAAAATCTTTTTGTGGGGTTGCCTCAGAAGGGCTGTTTTGCTAAACAAGGGATTCTACAAAGTGACCATGCAACAAAAAGAAACTTCAAGTTTTAAATTTCAGCTAATTCTCTCATCTACAACAAACCCTTCTTTAATAAAAATGATTGCAATGAAAAAACTTCCTAAATAACAGAAAAAACCACCTGACTCAAATCAATGAGCAATATCACTCCAGCCACATCCAGTGGAGTGAAATGGCACAAGATTGCTGCTATGCGATCCGACCCGTAGAATTCAAATGTGCATAACCTTGTCCTTATGAAATGAATGGTGGGAGTGAAGAAGCCAGCAAAGGAGAGTTACATTCAACTTAAAACCAAGAAGTCAACTTCTCCTAAGAAAGGCCCCTTAAAATGTTCAGGAGAGTTTGTATAATCGCAAATACATGGGGGAAAAGATCGTAAATATACTTTTCATTATGGTTGAAGAAATGGAAGAGAAGTCTACTTTGTAAATGTGGGGGCAAAGCCCTCTGACTTATGAAATGGGGGGTAGAGGAAGGGAAGGAAACATTTGGGATTAAATATTGTCATCTGAGTGGCGCAGCTGATGAAAGCCAGGAAATTCTAAATGTGTGCACCAACAATCTGCCACTCCAATTTTACACTCTGGACCCCCGAACAAAAGCTACACTGTGAGGTGCCTGGGGACGGCGCTGGCGTGACTGCAGAGGGAACAGGGCACAGGTTTCCTTTCAATTTAATGACTTTTCAGTGGTGAGTGTGAAAACCAAAATGTTGTTCTGCGAGGCAAGGCGGACCCTCGGCCCTGCCCCCTCCCCCAAGCACTCCAGTGAGATGACTTCGTGACTGGGGAGAGTCATCTTGCCCTGCGCCACCTCAAAGCATTTAAATCCAAGGGTGCTGCCACCAGTAGGATCCCTCCTGCCCCCGACATGGACACCGCGGGGCAGCCACACCATCCCTGGGTCCTGAGCCCAGACAACCCTGGCACTGTCCCCAGCACAGTGAATCAACCCCGGCCACGGCTGACGCTGGCTCTCTACAGAAAGCCAAATGCCAGTGTGCAGGGAATCAGCCCAGGAGGGGACTGTGTGTGTTCAGAGTCAAAGAGCCCCTTAGAATGGCAGGCACTGTTCGCTGACGCGCATTCTGGGGGGAAATGACAAGGAGACCATAAGTCACAGCGACCCCAGGGCTCCCTGTGTTTATTTACTGAGTTCAGCCAGCAGCCTTCGAAGTGATGTAGACGGCCCTCCAGATAAAACTCTGCGAGATTCAAAAGGGGCTTTTACAGACTTAACCTTGCCTGGGTGGTGGGCACAGGCGGGTGGGAGAAAGCACAGAGGAGGCGTCGGAAGGGGCCTGGGGCCTAAGACCACCTCCCGTGACCGCCTCCGAAGTCTAGGGGTGGTTCTCTGAGCACAAGACTGGGGTATCCGAGGGACAGAGGTATCCTACGGAACCCAGAGCAAAGACAGCTCCACAAGTCGCCTGCCCAAGCATGAAGCTGCAGAGAGCGTCGGAGGAAAAGAAAAAACACCCAAGCCTTGAGACCAGAGGGAGAAACCATGAGGCAATGGCCAGGTGCGGCGGCTCACGCCCATAATCCCAGCACTTTGGGAGGCTGAGGCCAGAGGATCGCTTAAGGCCAGGAGGTTGAGACTGCAGCGAGCTGTGACTGCAGCACTGCATTCCAGCCTGGGTAACAGAGCAAGACTCCATCGCCACAAAAAAATAAAAATAAAAATGAAAAATAAAGGAACAGAAGGCTGGGCATGGTGGCTCACGCCCATAATCCCAGCACTTTGGGAGGCCGAGGCAGGCAGATCGTTTGAGGTCAGGAGTTTGAAACCAGCCTGGCCAACGTGGCGAAACCCCTTCTCTACTAGAAGTACAAAAATTAGCTGGGCATCGTGGCAGGTACCTGTAATCCCAGCTACTCGGGAGGCTGAGGCAGGAGAATTGCTTGAACCTGGGAGGCAGAGGTTGCAGTGAGCCGAGATCATGCCATTGCATTCCAGCCTGGGCAACAGAGCAAGACCCCATCTCAAAAACAAAAAAAAAAGGAGCAGGAAGAGACATAAATAGTAGATTTGCTGAATCCGAGGATTCTTTCCCTTTGTGCACTTTCAGGCCGAGATCTCTGGGCTCTGAGAAAAGCCACTTGGAACCTTGCCAGTGGCCTCCACCCTCTTTCAGCGGAGAGCAAACACTGGTGCAGCCTGCGCTTGTCCCTTGTTGTAAGGGATTTCTTTGCCCTGGCTTAAAGAACATCCCAGCCTGCACTAATGGGCCTAGGGCGATGCCCACACTTGCAGGGACCCAGCACACACCACCTGTCCTCCTCCTCCAGGCTGCCCCACAGCCCTTCAGCCACGCAGGATGCTGTCCCGCCTCCACACCTCCATCTAGGCTGTTCCCTGTGTCAAATGCCCTTCCCACACGACTTCCTCCTAAGAAATCCTAATTGTCCTTCAACACCCAGCTCAAAAGTCATTTCCTCCAATGCACCTGGGACAGAAGAGACCACACTCTGCCCGTGTTCTGCAGAAACTCCAAAGGGAGCAGGACACACTTACTCCTGTGAGTCTCAGAGGCGGGGTCGGGTGTTCATCTGCATGCTTGGCCCCTGAACACGGCAGGTGTTCCATAAATGTCCGACCGACTCCCCTAGACATCAAGAGGGCTGTATTCTTCAACAAAGCCCCTCTCAGTGACAAGTGTATCTCAGAGCCCCCACAGCCTCTCACCATAGCAACAGGACAAACACCCCAGTCGAAGTGGGGGCATCCCAGGCAGCAGGCCGGGACCATGCTGCATGTTCACGGGCTCAGTAATAGCCCTCGACCATGCCACAACGCCCGACCATACCACGGTGCCCGACCACGCCACGGCGCCCGGCCACGCCTCAACCACGCCATGGCGCCTAGACTTTGATCTCCATTTCTCAGGTGAGGACCTGAGGCTCGGGTGGCCCCATCACTTTCCTAGGGGCACTGGGCAAGAGGCAGGGACTGTGCACAGCCCAGAGCCGCCCTCTCTATCCCTCAGAAAAACAGCCCTGAGTCTCAGCCTTTCCTGCAGGATTCCCAAGCACGGCTCACAGAAGCCCCTTCCTCACTCTAAGACGGGTTCTAAAAGCTCAGATGCCGGACCTGAATAGAGGCCTGTGCTCATTGATTTGATTTTTCCTTCTAGATAACTAGCCCAAATATCTATTGTTTTCCCTTGATCTTAAGGTAGCATTTTCGGGACAAGCGGGAGAGTCTCTACTCACCTTCACCTCGGGCCATAAACCGGGGGACAGCACCACCTCCTGGCCGGCAGGGATGCGGCGCCTGCTTGGTGTCTGGCTTGCAGGACCCCAGCAGCCCTCCTGGGATGTCCTGAGGGCCAGCCTCTCCAGTGTCAGTTAGCAGCGGAAGTCAACAGGGCACGAGGTTCTCATAAGGAAAGTAGGGTGGGCTGGCCTCACTGGGCTCGGGCAGCGATGCGTGAGTGCAGGTGCTGTACCAGTCAAAGGGCAGGCCCAAGCCTGGCCCATGAACCAGAGGATGCGGGCTCCCTGCGCTGGGAGCGGGAAGCACCCTGGAAAGGAGCCCAGGGGAGCTCCAGGAGGAGGACGACTAGGCCAAGGGAGTCCCATATATGAGCAAGATTGGTGGGGAGGGGGGCCAGGGGAAGAAATTAGAGGTGCAGGGCAGACAAAATCGGAAGCCGCAGTCGCTCCATGCCCTGGGTACAACCTGGCACCAGGAGACACCTAGCCAATATGTCACGAAGAGAAACTGGAGAAGTTGTCAGCAAGGAGGCATGTTTGCCGGCCGCGCAGGACAGTGTGTGTGTGCTGGGGAAAGACGTGGATGAGGCAGGCAGGGGCGGGGCTGCTGCCTGGAGCTTCCACGGGGTGGGAGAGAGAGCAGGAAGGACACGCACAAGCACACAGACGATGGGGATGCATCATTTGTGAAATTAAATTTCCTCCCTGGCACTTCCGATAAAATACTGTTGAAGGACAAGCCAGGGTCCCCCGGAGGTAGAGGCCACTTGAAACTTTAATTCATTCACTCACCTGCTCGCTCATTCATTCAGTAAATGTGAACTGCACCTCTGTGCCAGGCCAGGTGTTGCAGTAAGCACTTTATCCACATCATTGTATCACTACATTTTTTTTTTTTTTTTTTTTGAAAAGGAGTCTTGTTCTGTCACCCAGGTTGGAGTGCAATGGTGCAATCTCAGCTCACTGCAAACTCCACCTCCTGGGTTCAAGCAATTTTCCTGTCTCAGCCTCCCGAGCAGCTGGGATTACAGCTGTTCACCACCTGTGCACAGGTGCACACCACCACATCTGGCTAATTTTTGTTTTTTTTTTTAGTAGAGATGGGGTTTCACCATATTGAGGGTCAGGCTGGTCTCGAACTCCTGACCTCAGGTGATCCATCCGCCCCAGTCTCCCACAGTACTGGGATTACAGGCATGAGCCACCATGCCCAGCCTGTGTTGTTAGATCTTCAGCATAACCCCCATGCGATAGGAATCAGATATGAAAACTGTGTCCCAGAGAGGTTAACTAACTTATTCAAAGTTACACAGCTTCTCAGTAGCAGAGCTGGAATTTGAGCCAAGGTTCAGCCCCAAAGCCGAGGTATTAATTGTGCTAAGTTCCACAGTGGCCCTTCATATAGAAGGTATTTCCTGAGCTCCTGTCACAGGACAGGCAGTTGAGCCAGGCTCAGGGACTACACCAGGGACCAGAACAGAGCTGCACCTGCTCACACTAAGCAGATGGGCAGAGGGAAGGCGTGGATGCACAAACCAGCAAGAGAAGAGGCACCAAGCAGAGCTGCCTCCGCCCCGGCTCGCGTCTCATGGCTCTGAGCCTCAGTTTTATCATCTGGAAAACAGGGATAAAAGTAAATTGATGTGAAAATTTAAAAAGATCTGACACCCAGGACGTAACACTCCTGGTGCCCCTAAATACTTCAGTATGTATTTCCTGAAAACAAAGGCATTCTCTTTCTCAAGACAGCACAATCCTCAAAACCAGGAGGACTGCCTGGATACAATGTTACTATCAAATCTGCTGACCTGACTCCCATTTTACCAAGTGTCCCAATAAAGGCTTGTGTACCAAAGAAAATACTGAACTATGCATTGCAGTCAGTTGTCACGTCTTTTTTATCTCTTTAGTCTCCTTCATCTGGAACATTCCTCAGTCTTTCTGGCCTTTCTCTCAGGCCAGGCAGAATAACTTCAGTTGGAGTTTGCCTGATGTTTCCCGATGGCTGGACTCAGAGTTTGCATTCCAGGCAGGAAATCTGCAGAAGTGACATTGCATCCTTCTTGGTGCTGCATGTCGGGAGGCCATGAAGTCTATCTGTCCATGCCTGGAAGATGCTGATATCGATTAAGGTGGTGTCTGCCAGCTTTCTTCACTTGAAAGTTAAGACTTCACCCTTCGTAATTAGTATCCTGTGAGGAGGTTCTTGGAGACCATGTAAAATTTCTGTTACCCATGAAATTTTCACCCACTAGTTTTAGCATCTACTGATGACTCTTTCCAAAATCAATCATTACCATGATGGTGGCCGAGTTGTGGTTTTCCAATCACGTTCTTTCTTCATCAGCTGGCTCTGGAGCAGACCTTCTTCAAGGCTGATTTTCACCGAAGAGTGGGAAATCCATCTCCCGGCCTCCTTCTCGTTCCTACGATTTGTTCTCCCCACAATACTCAGAGAGGGCTTCTAAACAAGGAAGCCAAAACGTGTTCACATGCAAGAGAGTTAACAAGAAATTAACTCAAAGTGGATCAAGCCCTTAAACGTAAGAGCCCAAACTTTAAGCTCTTAAAACATGAGGATAAATATTCATGGCCTTGGGGATTTCCAAAGGATTCTTAGCTATGGCACCAAAACCACAAGCAACAAAAGGAAAAATATATAAACCTCACCAAACCCAAAAAGCTTCGGAGGACACTATCGAAGAGGGAACAGATAATCCATGGATGGAAATAAATATTTGCAATACCTTGTACTGGACATCTTGTCATAGATCTAGTACAAGACTTGTGCCTAGAATATATCATTAATTTTCACCTCAGGCCCCTCATCCCTCTTTAGAATTATTACCCCCTCTTCTACAAACTTAAGACACTGAGGCTCAGAAAAGGCTAAAGGATTTGTCCAAGGTCACATGGCAAACAAGCTGGCAAAAAATGTTTGTTTTCCTGACTCCTAAGTCAGGTTCTTTCTATAATATCAGAGTCTCCTAAATCGAATGTCTATATTAGCAGGTAAAGCAAAGTACAAATGGCATTATCACAGGATGGCAGCTGCATAAACTGACATATTCCAATTAATTTGAAAAAGCATGTTGGAGAAAGCAAGCATAAGGGGAGGCAGTAAAACTGGTGGCAAGGCAAGTGGAATCTACCAGATATAGGATCTTAAGGAATTGAACGAATGAGTTGGGACTATGTATTTATTTTAAGAAACCAATAGAACTTCAAAAACTCCCATTCATTCAGAAGTATTTAATAAGCATCTATTGAAGAGGCCAGGTGCAGTGGCTCATGCCTATAATCCCAGCACTTTGGGAGGCCGAGGCAGGTGGATCACCTGAGGTTCAAGACCAGCCTGGCCAACATGGTGAAACCTTGTCTCTATGGAAAATACAAAAATTAGCCGGGCATGATGGTGCATACTCATAATCTCAGCTCCTCAGGAGGCTGAGGCAGGAGAATCCCTTGAACCCGGGAGGCAGAGGTTGCAGTGAGCTAAGATTGTGCCACTGCACTCTAGCCTGGGTGACAGAGTGAGACTCCATCTCAAAAAAAAAAAAAAAAGAAAAAAGCATCTATTGAACACCAGGCCTGTGGTAAAGGACAGAGAGAGGGTGATAGGGATCACTGCAGTTAATTCTCACAACAATCATTTGTCATTCCTTTCCATGCATGAGGAAATCAAGCCTCAGACAGGCTAAGTGTCCTGCCCAATTGGGATGTGAACCTGGTCTGTCTGATCCCAGAGTCAGCAGTCCTGACACCACACATCCATCACTCCCTTTTCACCTCAGAAACATCAAGCTCTAGTCTCTATGAGCACATAAAGAATGTATCTGAGATTATTCTCAATGCTGGCCTAGACTCAGAAAAATCCTGCTCGTTCTGATCCAAGTAAGTAGGAGACTTACTTGCTCTATGCTATATAGTGATATGCTACCTACAAGAAATAAACATTAAAGGCATAGACAAGTTTGAAATAAAAGCATGGTTCTGGCAATGCTAGAATAATAAATACCAGACTCATCCTGCCATACTATACAGCTAAGAAAATGAAATTGATGAAACGGTCATCAATTCAAGAGATCATGCCTGAGGGAGGAGAAACAAATGAGGTGAGCCCTATGAAAAAAAAAATAGGCGGTGACAGAGATAGAGAACATTCTTCTCATGCACATCAGTGGACTCCACACAGTGGAGGAAAGGAACAACGGACTTAAGACAGCATGATAGAAATTATTCAAACTAAACACAAGGAGGAAGGGCAGGAGAGGGGGAGGGGGAGGAGGAGGAGGGAGGGAGAGCAGTGGGGGAGGAGGAGGAGGAGCTGGGAGGAGTGGGGAAAGGAGGAGGGAAGGAGGAAGAGGTGGAAAAGAGGAGAGGAGAGGAGGAAGGGGAGGACAGGGAGGGGAATGCGGGGTAGGAGGGCAACAATGATGAAAATGATGATGTTTTAAAAATCCTTGGAACAATATAAATAATCTAACACACATGTGACTGGAAGCTCAGAAGGAAAAAGAGGGAATAACAGTGGAAGATATATTTGCCGAGTCCATGGCTGAGAATTTTACAAAATCAATCAAAGCCATCAACTCACAAATCCAAGAAGATAAGAGAACCCCAAGCAGGATTTTAAAGACACATAATATTTAAACTACTAAAAAATAGAGAGGCCGTGTGCGGTGGCTCACGCCTGTAATCCCAGCACTTTGGGAGGCCGAGGCAGGTAGATCATGAGGTCAGGAGATCGAGACCATCCTGGCTAACACGATGAAACACTGTCTCTACTAAAAATATGAAAAAGAAAAAATTGGCCAGGCAGGGTGGCAGGCGCCTGTAGTCCCAGCTACTCTGAGGCAGGAGAATGGCGTGAACCCAGGAGGCGGAGCTTGCAGTGAGCCGAGATCGCGCCACTGCACTCCAGCCTGGGCGACAGAGCGAGACTCTGTCTCAAAAAATAAATAAATAAATAAAATAAAGAGAAAGAGAACATATTTAAGGGCAGCCCAAGAAACTAAAGAGCAAAGTTGGCTGGGCGCGGTGGCTCAAGCCTGTAATCCCAGCACTTTGGGAGGCCAAGACGGGCAGTTCACGAGGTCAGGAGATCGAGACCATCCTGGCTAACACGGTAAAACCCTGTCTCTACTAAAAAATACAAAAAACTAGCTGGGCGAGGTGGCAGGTGCCTGTAGTCCCAGCTACATGGGAGGCTGAGGCAGGAGAATGGCGTAAAGCTGGGAGGCGGAGCTTGCAGTGAGCTGAGATCCGGCCACTGCACTCCAGCCCAGGCAACAGAGCAAGACTCCATCTCAAAAAAAAAAAAAGACCAAAGTTAAGAATGACAGCAGATTTCTCATCAGAAACTACATAATCCAGAGGACAGCGAAGTGTCATCTTTAAAGTGCTGAGAGATAAGTAACTGTCGGCACAGACTTCTACCCCAGAGAAAAATATCTTTCATAAGTGAAAGTAATTTTTTCATTTCAGAAAAACAAAATCTGAGATGAATAATTATCAGTAGACTCGTGCTACAATAAATTAAAGGAACTTTTTCAGGTAGAAGGAACATGAAACCGGACAGAAACTTGGTTCTATACACAGAAACGAAGAGCTCTGGAAATTGTTCAAATGAAGGTTTGTACGAAAGAACTTTTAAATCACTCTAAAATATTTAATATCTAAAGCAAGCTTGTCTAACCCATGGCCCACAGGCCACACGCAGCCTAGGGTGGCTTTGAATGTGGCCCAACACAAATTTGTAAACTTTCTTAAAACATGATCAGATATTTTTTGTGATTTCTTTTTTTTTTTTTTTTTTTTTTTTTAGCTCATCAGCTATGATTAGTGTTAGTGTATTTTATGTGTGGCCCAAGACAATTCTTCTTCCAATGTGGCCCAGAGAAGTCAAAAGATTGGACACCCCTGGTCTACAGCAAAAATAGAAGCAAAGTATTATGGATTCAGAAGTACATGTATGACAACAATATACAAAAAATGGGAGGGAGAAAATGGAACTATGAAATTCTTACATTATCCATGCATGATATCTTATTTGTAGGTAGATGGTGAAAAATTAAAGATAGATGTATACTGTAAACCCTAGGATAGCCAAAGAGATATCATTAACTGTTTAATACAAATACAATTATTTGGAAAAACAGGTCTAAAAATAACAATACTGGCCAGGCGCAGTGGCTCATGCCTGTATTCCCAGCACTTTGGGAGGCTGAGGTGGACGGATCACTTAGGGTCAGAAGTTCGCAACCAGACTGACCAATATGGCGAAAACTCGCCTCTATTAAAAATACAAAAATTAGCCAGGCATGGTGGGCACCTGTAATCCCAGCTACCCAGGAGGCTGAGGCAAGAGAATCGCTTGAACCCAGGAGGCACAGGTTGCAGTGAGCTGAGATTGCACCATTGCACTCCAGCCTGGGTGACAGAGCGAGACTCCATATCAAATACTACTACTAATAATAAAATACTGAAATAACAAAAATGCAAATATAATAACAATGTATTGTGGCATTTATAATACATGTAGAACTGAAATGTATGAAAAAATAGCAGGAAGGTAAGGGTAGAAGAAATGTTTACTCTTCTCTCTTCGACCAACTAACCACACCTGTAAAATGAGAAGAAAGTCTATGTCATAGGGTTATGAAAAGAACTAAACGACTTCACACATGTACACTACCAAGCCTGGCACTTGATGCGTGGTGAGTGCTTGCTAAATATTTGTTAAATGGACAAGTGAAGTGTTTAGTGTCATATATTCATTCACTATAAGAGAGTCAGGATTTCTCCCTAAAAAGCTGAATGTAGATTTCCTATATGGGGCTCACCAGGAAGTTGGTTAACTGCCAACAAGCATTGTGTCTTCAAGCCCTAGTCTGGAGAACAGTCCATCATCCAATTTTACCTCCCAAGACTCGGTTCCTTCCCAGGAGCTTGTAAGTGAGGCAGACAGAGTTTAGTTAGTAATGGCAGTCAGGAAAAATAAACTTGCCTAGAGAAAGGGACAAAGAGAACCACAAACAGCTTATGTCGGGAAAAGGAATGTTTTCATCTCCTCGACATCTGTAATGCACATTTATCCTGTGATGAGCAATTGCACTTCTGTGTCTGACCTTGGGAAGACCCTGGAAAGTCTGGCTGGTTTGAAGACAAATGTATAAACCACACGCAAATTTCACAGCAAACTAGCCAATAAATATTCTCCAAACTGCCCTTGACATGTAAATGTTACCATGAATCTTAATGGCTTTACGCCCAAATCTTAGGCCTAGGAGCAGTCAGTAAAGTCCATGGAAAGATGTTCAAACGGGCTGTTGGTCAACGGAATGGCCCATTGTCCACTTTGCATAGGAGAAACGCTATCCTGCTTGGATAGAAAGGGAGTTTGTGTGAGCAAGGAGGTGTGTGGGAAAGCCCGGGGCATGGCGGGGAGGAGCAGGTCAGTCTCGGAGGCTGGTATGTTGGACGCTCCATGCCCTTGATGCCATTTTGCTCTAGCAATTTCTGCACCAATCAGCTGTGCACAGGTATAGCCAGCACCCTGCCTATCTGCACCATGTACATCTTGCTTTCAGCCCAGCCTCTCTGCCACCGCCTCATGGGACCCGCAGAAGCCATCCAGCTACAGAAATGCAAGGACACGTCACCCTGTGGGACAGCCCACACCAGTGTGGGGAGACAGCAGTAACCCCTGTCAAGTTTCCTAGGTGCAGCCTGCACACATCCTAAGAAAGCCCGACAGAACGGGGTCGCAACTGCCCGCCAGGGCGAGCGGCAGCCCTGGCTGGAGTTGATTCTCCTCGTGCCACTTACCCAAAGGGAGCATCTTGCTGGATGAAACCAACTTGTGGAACTGACCAAATTTAATAATTTACCAAAAATGTGCCTATTTTAGCTCGTTATAATGTGTACAGTAATTTATATTGGATGGGATGGTTTTGATAGATTTTGAAGATTTCTGCAAAACTCTAAGTAACTGGGTTTTTTGGGGGGGGGGGTTGGGGCTTATTTTTGAGACCGGGTCTCACTTTGTCACCCAAGCTAGAGTGCAGTGGCGCGATCACGGCTCACGGCAGCCTTGACCTCCCGGGTTCAAGAGATCTTCCTCGGCCTCCTGAATAGCTGGGACTACAGGCGTGTGCCACCATGCCCAGCTAATTTTTTAATTTTTATATTTTTATAGAGATGGGGTCTCACTATGTTGACCAGGCTGGTCTCAAACTTCCAGGCTCAAGTGATCTGCCCTCCTTGGCCTTCCAAAGTGCTGGGATTGCACGCGTGAGCCACTGCACCTGGCCCCTAAGTAACTGATTCTCATTTTGTCTTCATAATAGCATTTCCTCAGCAAAAGGAGAAAGGTATACAGGAGACTTGGCACACACAGTGGCCTGGGCTGCTGATGCTGGGAGGGGCAGTGGGAGACAAAGTGAGGTGGTATGGGGAGGAGGAGGGTGTGCTGCGCCCACCCCCGCCCCCATCCTCTTGCCCTAACAACCCTGCAAGGTTGAACGCCCTGCTCTGGTCGCTGCCGGCTTTAGGCATCAGCTCCAATTCCTGATGGCTCTGGGGGCTTCTATAGCCTTCTCTATAAAGAGGGACGGCAGTATCTGCCCTTGGCAGTAATAACGAGGGCAAAGTAAGACACCATATGTTTAACTCTTACTGCAGCAGGAGTTTGGTCCACATGGGACGCTTTTATTGTTACTGTTGCCACAGATCTTGTCTGAGGAGCTTGTGCAATCCTAAGGAAACTGCTAGAAGGTGTAAGATTCCCCTCGGCCGGAGACCTGCTCATTTTTTCAGATCTTTCCTGAGCACCACCTCTGCTCCAGCACTGGGCTGAGCACTGGGCACATGCAGAGCCCCAACACTGCCCCCAGAGGCTTCGGGCCTGGACCCTGAAGGAAGACAGGCCGGGAGTACGGGACAGCACCAGGGAGCAGCCTCTCCAGGAAGAGGACCCCAAACGGGCAGAAATGGGGCAGGAAGGGCTCTCCTGGCGGAGAAGGTCAGATGACCAAGAACTTCACACTCCAAAAGGGAAAATCTATTCTTGCATTCAGTGAAAGCACTCCTTTAGTGAACTGGAAAGTTTTTTCTCTTTTCTTTTTCTTTTTTTGAGATGGGGTCTCACTCTGTCCCCCAGGCTGGAGTGCAGTGACATGATCTTGGCTCACCACAACCTCCCAGGTCCAAGCAATTCTTCTGCCTCAGCCTCCCAAGTAGCTGGGATTACAGGTGCCCACCACCATGCCCAGCTAGTTTTTGTATTTTTAGTAGAAACGAGGTTTCGTCATATTGGTCAGGCTGGTCTCAAACTCCTGCCCTCAAGTGATCCACCTTTCGTGGCCTCCCAAAGTGTTGAGATTATGGACGTGAGCCACCGCACTCAGCCAACTTTTTCTTTAAAACCCCAAATTTTAATTAGCACCCCTGACACAGATCATTACCCCTTTAAGTAGCTAGTTTCTGAACTCCTGCATCCTGCAAAGATTCTCTCGGGCATGCAAGTGCCCTGCCCTCCCCATGGTCTGCCTCCATGAAGTTGCACTCAGTCCTACTCTGGCCCCAAACCCCTTTGAACAAACCCCATGGAATGGTGTGGCTGTCTGAGCCTCGGTCTCCTCACTTGTCAAACATAAGAGTGAATTAAGGTCATGCATGTAGGACG
Source organism: Piliocolobus tephrosceles (assembly GCF_002776525.5). Lineage (NCBI taxonomy): Eukaryota > Metazoa > Chordata > Mammalia > Primates > Cercopithecidae > Piliocolobus > Piliocolobus tephrosceles. The sequence goes on from NC_045450.1 coordinate 71,946,113, forward strand.
TCTGTGGAACACCTGGCAGGGAGAAAACAGCGCATAGTAACTACTGTTGCTGCTGGTGCTCAAAAAATAACAGTCCTTTGCTTGAGCCCAGGAGTTTGAGGCTGCAGTGAGCTATGATTGAACCACTGCACTTAAGCCTAAGCGACAGAGGGAAACCATCTCTTAAAAAGAAAAAAAAAAAAAAAAAGCCCCATTTGCTTCACCTTTTCCATCACAGAAAAGCAAAACGTTCAGATCTAGTAATTAATACTTCAGCCAAGAGGGCTCACGAGCCCATTTCTTTTAAGCATCTTCTTACATTTCTGAGCCTGTCATAACCACTTTCGCATGTACTGGGTGGTACTGAGTGACTATCTCCAGCTCTCCCCAGGTCCAAGGTATTCTGCTGCAGAAACATGACATGTGTATGAGTTAGCGAGTGCTGTGTAACAAATTATACTGAGACTCAGCAGTTTCAAACAACCACTGTTGAACATCTCTCACAGTTTTTGAGAGCTGGGAATCCAGGGGCAGTTCATCTGGGGGTTCCAGCTCAGTCTTGCAGTTAAGTGGATGTCCAGGGCTGCAATCCAGGATTACATGACGGGGCCTAAAGGATCCACTGCCAAGCTCACTCGTGTGGCTACTGAGATTTCAGTTCCTTACCATGTGGCATGGCCACAAGGCTGCTGGTGATGTGGCAGCTGGTTTCCCTAGAGCAAAGGGTCCAAGAGAAAGAAGAGAGGAGAGGGAGAGGGAAAAAAAGAAACCAAGAGGGAAGCCACAGTACCTTTTATGATCTAATCTTGGAAGTATTGTGGCATCACTTCTGCAGATTCTATTGGTCACACAGACCTATATGGTATAATGTGGGAGGGGCTACGCAAGGGTGTGAATTCCAGGGGGTGGGACCGCTGGGGGCTATCCTGGAGGCTGGCCACCACGACATGTCTGAGATCAGTTCCCAAAGACACCATCCCATCTGGTAACACAGATGGGAGCATCTACATCTTCCTCTGGTGCATCTTCAAGTGTGGCTGCCATCCATTAGAATCAAGAGCTGAGATGGCAGCTCCTGAAAAGGATGGGAAGGCTGTGACCTCATAGTTCATGGGCGAGGTTGTTGTGTATGTTTCTCAACAGCTGCAAGACAACTGGTGGGAAAATGCTCAAGGCATTAACACTTCCCTAAGGTAAGCACAGTCATTTCAGCACATTAGCAGGCTGGACTCATATGCATTTCAGAAATGCAAGCGAGAACCAGAGCCAGGAGGTCAAGATGGCAAGTCGTTTCAGATGGTCTTAAATTTTATTTAAAAAGGAAGAATGCAGGATTGCACAAACAGGGGCTTTCTGTGCCAGACCTGGTCGTAATCAGCTTCTCTCTCGCCTGGGAGGACCAAAGTAAAAGAGATGTTTGGAAACCCCAAGAAACGTATTTAGAGCGGTTGAAGGTGGGGTGGGTGGGAAGGAAAGTAACCATGTCCATAGAAAAGAAATGATGACATGATAATCTTTTCGTTTTTCATCTTTTCACTGTTTCCAGAGGTAGAAAATTACAGCCTCTTGGCTTCCTTCCAAGCGAGCCCTTGGAACCAGGACCCTAAGGGACCCCAGGGATCTGGAAGGAAGTCACAGTGACTTGGGGAGCAAAGGGCAGTTCCAGGGCTCCGGCTCTCCCAGGCCCTTGCACATTTCACATCTACGCTGTGAGAGGCAACAGAGCTAAAGTCCAAGCTGTGTGCCCCCATTTCCTCATCTGGAAAATGGGGATGCCAGTGGTACCTGCTTCAGAGTATGACATTACTATGGAGGATGCATTCAATACCTGCAGCTCACTCTGTGCCTGGCACTGGCTCAGCATGCACCAGCACTACCTCACTTAGCAGGTGAAAACATGAATATCCAGAAAGTTGAAGTCGCTGGCCTTGCCCAGAGGGCTACGTTCACCAATTGTCCCTAGGGCTGTTGGACCCTAGACTGCGTCTCAGCCTGGGCAGCTCAGTGTTACTCTTCATCCAACCAGCGAGCCAGTGTCATCCCTCAGTGTCTCAGAGGCCCCTCCAACTGAGCTCCTCCTCTCCTCCACTCCCCTGCCCCCACCCCTCCCCCACATAGCCCTACCTGCCCCTCCCCTATCCTGTCCCCACCTGTCTCCCATTCAGAATGAGCAAATCATCTGCGGTACCCAGTCTCTGGGAGCTGACACTCCAGTGCAAGGAGACACATGGGACGCAAGATGCGCAAAAGAAAAAAACACACGGGCAGCCCTGGCTTACAATGGCTGGGTCTAACCATGTTTTGACTTTACATCAATGGGTGGATGAGTCAATCAGTAGGTATATGGATAGATAGATAATAGATGAATGAGTGGTTGGGTGGATGGGTGAGTACGTGGATGGGTGGGTGGATGGGTGGATGGATGGATGGATGGATGGATGGATGGATGGATGGATAGATGGATAAATGGATGAACAGATGAGTGGGTGGGTGAATGAGAGTGTGGGCGAGTGAATGGATGAATGGATGAGTGGGTAGATGGGTGGGTGAGTAGGTGGGTAAATGGAGCGGTAAATGAAAGGATGGTGGATGAATTGTTGAGTGGATGGGTGGGTGGATGGATGAGTGATAGGAAGATGAATGGATGGTGACTGGCTGGCTGGGTGAATGGTTGAGTGGGTGGGTGGATGGATGGATGGATGGATGAGTGGACGAGGGTACTGATGAACAGATTAGCAAATGGAGGAACAGAATCATTGTTCTGGTTGTAAGAAGTCCAACTCCTTCCTTTAGGAGAAGTACTGGAAATGTCCATGTTCGTTCTCTATAGTCTTTGACAAATATTCCAGTTTAACAAGGTTTGGCTGTAAAATGCCTCTTCCTTTTCTGAGGAAAAACAGCACCTCTTTTTTCTTTCTTGCAAGTGACGCAAAACATTTCACATGGCCTCAAACAGATCTAGCACCTAAGGGTCAAGGGCTGGAAACTTCGCCAAACACATACATCATTACAGTTCTCCTGAAAGTAATGGTGCCACTATTCACGACCATGAATACAGCATTAAACAAATACTGAGATGGGGAGAGCTCGTTACCCAAGGCCATTAAACAGCTCAGGAAGGGTGCAGTTATGTTAGAAGCCAATTAAGAGCCCTCACACTGGTTGTCAGCAGCCCACGAGGTGCTGGGGCGTCCCCTAGCACATAGTAGGCACCTCGTAAAATGTGTAAACCAAAACAAGAGAGTCAGATTAGCAGTCCAACGACAGGGCTGTCCAGAACGCTGCCCTTCACCATCCCCTGGGCCGCATGCAACATGGACCACAATGCTCAGAGTCCAGGACCATTCGTGAACACACAGAGCAAACAATGCACCCCAATGGTAAATACCCACGATTTAGTCATTTATTTATCAAACACTTCCTGAGCACTTGCCTGCCAGACACTGTTAAAAGTGCTTTATAATTATTAATTCATTAAATCATCACAGCAACCTTATGAGGTAGGAGCTATTATCATCCTTATTCTAAAGATGAGGAAACTGAGGCACGGAGAGCCAACACACAGTAAGCTGTGGAATCAGGATGTGAACCAGACTATTCAACTCACAGTTCATGTCTGAAACAGACAGCAAAGAGGAGGAGCCTGATGAAGGTTCAGTACACCACAGGTGTTTACACACACTCCCTTATCTAGGGGGAGGAGCCTACTGAAGGTTCATTATACCACAGGAATTTACACACACTCCCTTATCTAAGGGGAGGAGCCTGCTGAATATTCATCACACCACAAGAGTTTACACACCTTTTTGTGGAGAACAGGGTCTTGGTATATTGCCCAGGCAGTTCTCAAACTCCTGGGCTCAAGCGATCCTCCCATCTCTGCCTCCCTAAGAGCTGGGATTATACGTATGAGCCACTATGCCAGGCTCTAAAGGCTTTTCAGTCCTATTCTGTAGCCCCCAGTTAAACAGTGTATCCAGGTCGTGATCACCATGGGATGTCAGACATGGGCAAGGTCTGCCAGCCCAGGCTGACTTGCCGGGGCCTGCTGGTCAGTCTTTGCATTTCAAGAGTGAGGCCAACAGCGTCGCGAGCCTGCTGACACATAGATGGCGGGCACAGAGCCTGGCCCAGGAAGCTGCCTTACAGAAAATATGACAGGCCAGTCTATCAACTTTTTAGGTCAACTACAAGTTTACAGGAAACACAGAGCAGAGAAGAGGGAAAATGCATTGTGGTTAGATTTTTTTTTTTTTTAATCTCTGCCCCTTTTAAAAATTTCAGATCCATATACCTGTTTTTATAGGCAGAACGGTTTCTGGGAGGAAGGAGAGAAGGTAGGATACAGGGCAGTGGGTGGGCGGCCTTGCTCAGACAAGAGAGCAGAGGTCAGCTGGGGGTGCAGGGCGGAGGCTGAGGCTCCTGCAGCTCACGTGGGCGAGGAGTTGTGCTTCACAATCACCTCCTAGAGGACTCTGCGTGGCGCTGCAAACACCCCAGAACCCAGGATCTCCCACTGCCCAAAGCCCATGCTGTCGGCGATACGAGGGGCAAACCCCAGCAGCCAGGGTAGAGTGGACGAAGACGCACACGGACACCTGCTCTCCGCCACCTCCTGCTCCCCACCTGGGACCCAGGAGCTGGTGTCCTGTGATTCCTGGAATCTCATACCCTGCCAGTGTGCTGGGAAGGACACACTTGCCTGGCTGGTGCTGAGACAACATCCCCCGCATCTAGAATGCCAGGCTGGCCTCCTCCGGAACACCGCCCCTTCCACTGCCCATGGGTTGGCCTGAAGGTTTGTTGTTTTCACATAAAAATGGGGCCTCGGCCGGGCGCAGTGGCTCACGCCTGTCATCCCAGCACTATGGGAGGCCGAGGCAGGCGGATCACGAGGTCACCATCCTGGCTAACACGGTGAAACCCCATCTCTACTAAAAATACAAAAAATTAGCCAGGCATGGTGGCAGGTGCCTGTAGTCCCAGCTACTTGGGAGGCTGAGGCAGGAGAATGGCGTGAACCCGGGAGGTGGAGTTTGTAGTGAGCCGAGATCGCACCACTGCACTCCAGCCTGGGCTACAGAGCAAGACGCTGTCTCAAAAAAAAAAAAAAAAAACAGGGCCTCAAACAGCACTCTCTCTCTTGGAAATGACGAAAGTGAAAACAGGAAGCTTCCAAGTACCCCAGTGGGCTCCCAGGGCTCCCAGACCCCCCAGTGCAATGCCCACCAGAGAAAACAGCAGGTATCCAAAATCAACAAGTACTGACGCAGCACCTACTGTGTGTCAAGCACAGCAAGAGTCCCTGGGACAGCCGCAAAAGCCCCATGACACTCACACCACTGAGCCTCAGCCCAGCCTGGACCAAACATCACTAAGTGATCACAGAGGCGCTTCCTCAAGGGCCTGGGTGACCTCAGGGGTCTTTGCTACAGTGTCCAGGCAGCACAACCCATTTGCAGTTCCTCTAACGGGGAGGCTTAGAAAGGGTCTCACCAGAGTGGACAAATGGAGAGGCACCACCTGGAACTGGGAGGCCGCCGAAGGAAAGGTGACCTGGATGGGCTGCAGGAGAGCCAAGGCCAAGTCTCGCATGTGCCACCAGCTTCTGTGTGGCTTGGGACAGAGCATGGCCTTCTCTGGACCTCAGTGTCCCCATCTGTGAATGAGGCGATTGGACCAGTGTCCCCACGGCCCCTCCCAGGCCCCAAGTCTTGGCACATAGGTCACCAGAGAGCTCTCAGAGGATGGGGCCAGGCACTGCCAGGAGCAGCCCGAGAAGCCACCAAGACCTGGGCTGGGCTGGGCTGGGCAGACTGCAGTGCCTCCACCTGCCATGGCAGCCTGGCTAGGCCAGTGGGACTCCGGCCACATGTGGTTCACGGCCCCTGCACCAGACGGTACAGACCAACGTTTCCACCATCGCAGAAAGTTCCACTGGGCAGGGCTGGGCTGTGTGCTCATTACCCAGTTAATGGCCTGGGGCAGAGTGAGGGGAAGAGAGGCAGAGGGGAGGAAAAAGGAAGGGAGCAGGGGAGGAGGAAGGGAGGGCTGTGTGGCTGGGTGGAGGGGAGATGGGGAGGGAGGGACAGAGTGTTTCTCTGGGCTCCTGACTTGAGTTCGGGGTGCAGACAACAGGAGCATCTTCTCCAAAACCCTTTAAACAGCTTGACCCCACATTTCACCTCCCTGGGCCTCACCAGGCCCAGGAAGTCACAGCTCCCTCTCCCACAAACCAAGGGCTGACCTGGGCAACTGAAGCCCCCTCCAGCCCTGGCCTTCTGGGGCTTCTATGCGAAAGTCTCTCAACAGTGCCCTCTTGTGGCTCCCAACGCCAAGTTTCAAGACGATGCCTGCAGGCGGAGGGCTGCCTGGGGTCCGTCTGTAGAAGCCATGGTCCCGTGTGGGCTGCAGCGACATTGTCCCTGGGTTAATCAGGACATGTGGTGCAGCCTCAGGTACCACTACCCAAGAGCACATCCTCACAGATGTAGACAACAGAGCCAAATACCCCTATGCACCTGGAACACAGCCACTGTCACCACCACCGAGGTCCAGACACCATTGTCCCCCACCAGGTTTCCTGCTGCAGCCTCCAAGCTGGCGTCCCGTGTCCACTCTCGCCACTCTATTCCATCCAACACACTTCAGCTGGAGTGGTTCCTCCAAAATGCAGCCTGTGGTCACGGGCTGCTGTGGCCACTGCCTTGACCTGTCCTCCCCAGCCACTGACAGGGCCAGGGGGCCCAAGACTTCACAGCCTTCTCGAATATGCCCTCACCCTGGCTGTGGTGCAGGCTTTAGCCATGCAAGTGTGATGCCCTGGCAGCCTCCCCAGCTCTCTGCCATCCGCTTCATCCTCCAGTGCTCTTGGCTGGCCATGCCACGACCCAGCCACCCTAACTGGCTTATGTGGCTGGAATGCCCCCACCTGTCACCTCCAGACTGTCCCCCCCTGCTGTGCCTGTGCCCTGGCACTCTGGCCTCACCTTTCATTGCCAGGTTACCTGGAATTGTCTTCAGATTTCTGCTCCAGTGACGCTTCCTCCCTGACTGGTGAGATGGGGTCTGCTCACCTTGTCTTATCTTGAGTTCACCCCAAAAGCAGAGCCTGAGGCAAGGACTGAGTGCAAGTGTTTTTTGGGGGAGGTGATGCAGGAAGCCCTGCGAGTGAGTGGGGAGGTGAAGCAAGGAAGGAGAGCTGGGATGAAGGACGTTGTCAAGAAAGTGGCCCCTGTGGGTGGTAGGGGCTCAGTCCTGCTGGGAACACAGCCCAGAGTCATCCCTGTCGAAGGGCGAGGGGACGGAAGTGCTGACCCACACCTCCCACCCATCATCGACCAAGGGCTCCTCCTGGGGCATCACCTCCTGTACATCCAGCCTGTCCCTGCAGCGGCTCCCGCAGCAAGAACACCCCAGAGGTTGCTGGTCCTTGTGTTAATGTGGGAATGGTTAGCAGGTCACTGATAGCGCTCCTGGGCCCTCCCTGTGTTCATGTGTGCCTCAGTCATGACGACAACGACCCTCGCCTCAATTACAATACCCCCCGCAGCCCAGTGGCATCCTGGGGGCAGCATATGTCTTCTTATGCTGTCTCCCTGGTGCCAGGCATCCAATAAATATCTGCTGATTGAATAAATGATGTTTAATGTTGCCCCAGGGCCACTGAAGATGTGCCCCAGGAGAACACAGCTTCCATTCCCCCAGGGAAGACAAGAGGCCCTCCATGGTGGCCACTGCAGAGATATGGACGTGCCCAAGATACCCCGACGCCCTGGCCCACTCACTGTAGCCCTCTTTGTTCTGTGTATCTCAGACCCCCACATCTTTCTTCCTTGTCTCTAAAGTGGACCCCCCAGTTCAAGCATCCCAGAGTCTGGTTCCTGTTTGACACTTTTTTTTAGAGAGACAGGGTCTTGCTATGTTGCCCAGGCAGGAGTGCAGCGGTATGATCACAGCTCATTGTAGCCTTAAAGTCCTAGGCTCAAGAGATCTTCCCGCCTCAGCCTCCCAAGTAGTTGGGACTACAGGCATGCACCACTATGCCTGGCTAATTTTTATATTTTTTGTAGAAACAGACTCTCACTATGTTGCCCAGTCTGGTCTCGAACTCCCAGCCTCAAGTAATCTTCCCCAGCTCCTGAGTAGCTGGGATTACAGGTGCGAACTACTGTCCAAGCCTGTCTGTCACCTTTAGGTCCTCCCTTTGGTCACCCCGAGAGGAATGTGTCCTTTCCTTCCCGCCCAGGCAGTAATAACAGAGATCTGCTCACGGGGAGGAACTGAGCGGTTTCTATTTTCTTCTTTGTAGCTTTCTGTATCCTTGAAGTCTTTCACAGTGAATTGTGTTGCTTCTACAATTAAACTTCTCATTTTGAGATAATTAGAGACTCATATACACATATAACAAATAATACGGACAGGCCAGGAGTGGTGGCTCACAACTGTAATCCCAGTTACTCAGGAGGCTAAAAATACAAATATACTAAAAATACAAATATTAGCCAGGCATGGTGGTGCGAGCCTGTAATCCCAGTTACTCCGGAGGCTAAGGCAGGAGGATTGCTTGAGCCCAAGGAACGGAGGTTGCAGTGAGGCAAGATCGTGCCACTGCACTCCAGCCTGGGCGACAGAGTGAGACCCGGTCTCAAAAAAAAAAAGAGAGCGATAATACAGAGAAACCTCATGTTATCCTTTATTCAGTTTGCCCCAATTAGCAACACATGGCAAAACCACAGTACAATACTGCAACCAGAATACTGCCACTGATGTGTTTCCAGACACAAGAAGGCCTCATGCTGCCCCTCTATAACCACAGGCCCTTCCTTCCCACCAGACCCAGACCCTTCCTGAGCTCCCAGAAACCACTAATCTGCTCTCCATTTCTATAATTTTATCATTTCATGGTGTTATGCAGGACAACTGGATATCCACAAGCAAAAGAATGAAACTGGATATCTACCTCATACCATATACAGAAACTAAACTCAAAATAGATTTTAAAAACCTAAATGTAAGAGCTAGAACGATAACACTCTTAGAAGAAAACACAGGGCCAGGCCCAGTGGCTCACACCTGTAATCCCAGCACTTTGGAAGGCCGAGGCGGGCAGATCACTTGAGGTCAGGAGTTCAAGACTAGCCTGGCCAACATGGAGAAACCCTGTCTCTACTAAAAATACAAAAATTAGACGGGCATGGTGGCAGGCACCTGTAATCCCAGCTACTTGGAAGGCTGAGGCAGGAGAATCGTCTGAACCAGAGAGGTGGAGGCTGCAGTGAACCAAGATCACACCTCTGCACTCCAGCCTGGGCAACAGAGCAAGACTCTGTCTCAAAAAAAAAAAGAAAACACAAGTGCAAGTCCCTGTGATCTTGAATCCAGCAATGGTTTCTTAGATATGAGCATACGACCTAAAGTCCATGCAGCCTAGGAAAAAATAAACTGTGTTTCACAAAAATTTAAAACCCACGTCTACTTCAAAGGACATCATCAAGAAAATGAGTCTAGTATCCAGAATATACACAGAATACTTACAACTCAATAATAAAAAGATGGATAGACAACTCAATTAAAATGTAGACAAAAGGCCAGGCATGGTGGCTCATGCCTGTAATCCTAGCACTGTGGGAGGAAGAGGCTGGAAGATCGTTTGAGCCCAGGAGTTCAAGACCAGTCTAGGCAACAAAGCGAGACCCCGTCTCCACAAAAATAAAAAAAAACTATTAATAGCCAGGTATGGTGGTATGTGCCTGTGTTCCCAACTACATGAGAGGCTGAAGCAAGAGGATTCCTCGAGCCCAGGAGGCCAAGGCTTTGGTGAGTTATGACTGCACCACTGCACTCCAGCCTGGGTGACAGAGTGAGACCCTGTCTAAAAAATACATATATGTGTGTAGGGGCACATCTATATATATATGTGTGTGTGTGTGTGTGTGTGTGTGTATCTATATATCTATATATAGACAAAGTATTTGAATGGATGCTTCTCCAAAGAAGTTATACAAATGTCCAATAAGCACATGGAAAGACGTTCAACATCATTAGTCATTAGAAAAATGCAAATGGAAACCACAATGAGACACCACTCCATACCTGCTGGGATGGCTATCAGCAAAGTCACAGAGGAAACAAGTGTCGTGAGGATGCAGGGAAATGGGAACCCTGGTGCACTGCTGGTGGGCACAGAAAATGGCGCAGCTGCTGTGGACAAGAGCTGGGCAGTTCCTCAAAACATGAAACACAGAGTAACATATGATCCAGCAATTCCACTCAGTTCCTCAAAACATGAAACATGGAGTAACATATGATCCAGCAATTCCGCTCAGTTCCTCAAAACATGAAACATGGAGTAACATATGATCCAGCAATTCTGCTCCCAGGCATACACCCCAGAGAAATGCAAACCTCTGTCCACACAAACACTTGCATGCAAATGTTCATAACCATATTATTCACAAAGTAGAATCACCGAAAAGCAGAAATCACCCAAAATTCAGCCATCAAAAGAAATGACGTACTGACATACGCCTCAACATGGATGAAGCGTAATGCCAAGTGAAAGAAGGCAGTCATAAGAGACCACTCATCGGATGACAGCATTGAGATGAAATGTCCCAGAACAGGCAAATCCAGAGACAGAAAGTAGATCAGAAGTCACCAGGGGTTGGGGGAGACGGGAAGGAGTGACTGCTTAATGGTATGAGACTTTTTGCGGTGAATGTTCTAGAATGAACGGTGATGGTTGCACAACACTGTAAATATATTAAAAACCACTGAATTGTATACTCTAAAAGAGTGAATTTTATGACATGTAAAAGAGATCTCAGATTTTAAAATTCAATTCACATATACAATGTTCTGCTACTTAAAGTGAGACCCACCTGACACAGGTGCTGAAACCATTTTCGGACCCTTGTCCAGTGGATCTGCTGTCCCTGAAGAGACACTCGGAAATGGCTGCCCTCCCCCAGGGACACGGAGATGGGGACAAGTCCCCCCTTAATGAAGGGAAATCAGAGGATATCATTTAAGAGGTGGCCAGTTTAGAGTTTCACGAATAACATTTATTGACCACATTCATAACAGAATCTCACCCACATTCATATGAACTTCGCTACAACCAAGAATCACCTGATGAGAAATAATTTGGGTTGAGTCCCGGGTGTGGATTCTGTTCTATGAGAAAACAGCGGCTGTCACAGACGCCTCCTGATTGGAGGACTCTCGTTAAAGATCTTGATTGTGACATATTTTTGTGATATTCTTGACAGTAGCTGAAGATTCCAACTTCAAACCCCAAAAAACTGGCTGGAAAGCAAAGAGAGAGACAGTTACTAGGACCCGGCCCCAGGCTGAGACCAGCTGCCCTCAGCATGCCCTTGGGGAACCTCCAGGAGTGGAAGGCAGAGGCACCCCACAGTGCACAGGGCTGGAGGAATCCCAGGCAGGGAAGTGGTGCAGGGATGAGGGGTGGGGTGCAGTCCTGGCCACATCACTTTCCAGCTGTGGGACTGGGGCAAGGCATTCCACCTCTGAGTGCCCACTCCTTCGGAAAAGGGATGATAATGCTGGCTTTGCAGAACTGTAAAGGGAACAGGTGAAATGAAGGCAGGTCTCGCCCTGCTCTTGGGGACTCCCTGCCGAAAGATCCTAAGTGCACTCTCTCCCCCCACCCCTGGCTGCTGCAGCACATCTCTCCAGGCCAGCAGACTGGCAGCCGAGGCTTCTCCTGAGATAAGCTGGGTGTGTGGCTTGCGGCACCTCACAGGGCACCCACACATCCCAGCCAGACAAGCTGTGCCCTCCCCCGGGATGCTGGTTGGTGCCTGCCCCGCTGCCCTGGGAGCTCGGCTCAGAAGCAGACACCTGCTATGGAAGCGTACGAACCACCAACACCACAGAGTGAGTGGTTCCTGGGTCTTTCTAGACAAGCTGTTGATAAGGACAAGAAAAGATGGGAGCCTCCAAGTGCCAGGATTCGGGGACTGGAAAAACAGGAAGCTGCACCGACATGCAGGTGGGTCTCCACCTGCACTTCTGGGGAGCTTCAAAACAAAAGCATGCCCAGGCCCTCCCCAGAACAGTTACTCCAAATCTCTAGATGAAGCCCAGGCATCTTTCTCTTTTTCTTCCCCTCTCCTTCCTTCCGTTCCTTCCATCTTACCAGGTTATTTGAGCTTGAGGCCAGGGTTCAGCAATTCCCTTTTGGGTCCCCTGACCATCCACTTAACATTGATCCTTTAAAATGGTTTCTTAAATCTCTTTTAGAGATAAAATCTTGCTCTGTTGCCCAGGCTGGAGTGTACTGACACAATCAGCTCACTGCAACTGCAAACTCCTGGGCTCAAGCAATCTTTCCACCTCATTCTCCCAAGTAGCTGGGACCACAGCACCACACTCAGCTAATTTTTTTATTTTGTATGGAGATGGGGTCTTGCTATATTGCCCAAGCTGGTCTTGAGCTTCTGGGCTCAAGTGATCCTCCCACCTTGGGCTCAAGCAATCTTCCCACCTCATTCTCCCAAGTAGCTGGGACCACAGCATTACACTCAGCTAATTTTTAAATTTTGTATGGAGATGGGGTCTTGCTATGTTGCCCAAGCTTGTCTTGAACTCCTGGGCTCAAGTGATCCTCCCACCTTAGCCTCCCAAAGTGCTGGGATCCAGGTGTAGGCCACCACACCTTGCCCATCCTTTAAGGCTCAGATGCAGGTGTGGGCTACAGCACCCGGCCTCGCCCATCCTTGAAGGCCAAGTGTTCTTCTTTGCTCCTCCCAGTGTTTGACAAAGAAGTCAAACAAAATGTGATCATCAAGTTGCCAAACAAAAAAAGAAAGATAAATCCGCAAGAAAAATGACAAAGAAGGAAAGCTCTCACTGTTGCCCAGGTACTGCTCATGCTCGGAGACCACGCAGAGCTCACTGTACTCGCTTCCAGCCCCCTTCCCCACGCATGGCCTGGAGAGGCTGGCGCCCAGGCCCACAAGGGACCCGTACCTGATGCACATCACAGCCTCGACTGTGACTGCCCAGGGAGCGGAAGGTAATGTCCAACTCTACGAGAACGGATAACCCAAAAAACAGGGGAGGGGCTCCCACTCCCAGCCGTGGCAGAGTAACCAAGACCGGGCTAAGCTCCTGCTGTGAACCACTAGAAAACAGGGCAGGACACCTGGCAGCTATCTGCAGACACTACACATTTTGAATCTTCCTCTTCCAATTGCGTGGAGGAGACAAGGAGCAAACAAGTAAATGCATGTAAATTCGATTGTGTGTGCACGTTTGTTCACAGGTCTCCTCGTCCATGCAGTGTGATGCAGGCCTCCAGGTAGGAAGGAGCTGCACTGGGCAATGATGGGAAGGAGGAGGGGAAGGGAGGCTTTGCGGAGGAGCCACTGCCTAGGCCGAGAGTAAATGGGGAGGAGGAAGCCCTGCTGCGGCCTGGGGAGTGGCCCTGGAGGCTTCCTGGGGGAGGGATCCCAGCAGAAAGCCATGGCTGTGAGCAGCAAGAGTGCCAGGGGCAAAACTCGAAGCCTGGGTGAGGGTAGGGACCAGAGACCAGGGAAAGGGGCTTTCTAGTATGGAGCCTGGGGACTGGGGTTCAAGCTGGGTACAGGCAGGAGTTCCTCATACCTGAGGGGGTGCTCAGGGCTTGGAGGCTGGAGGGCGAGTGGCTGTTAAGATGCACCATCAACCCCAACATAACAATGGAAATGTATGGAAACTGGGACCCGTGTCCTTCTGGGAGTAGGGCCATTTTAGAACTTGGGAACAGAGAAGGGGTGGAAGTGCCCCACGAGGCCCCCACCGCCCCCCCCGAGGCCCCCCCCCCCCCAGGCTGCCCTGGCATCTCTAGGTGAGGCCGGGCAGAGCCTGCACTGTGCAGAGCGCCAGAGGACACACTCACAGCGCCCCGCCTCGGCCGCCTGTCAAGTTAACCCCTGGCCCCAACTCTCCCATGGTCACCAAGCGTCCCTCAGGTGGACATCACCATGCCAGGGCCACCCGCTGTCCCCCATTCCCCACCTGCTCACCGAATGGCCACAATGACCCTCGGGATGGCCCGGAGGAGGGTCAGGAGGGCAAGGCGCAGCAGACACACTGCGGGAGCCGGTAGCTCGTCCTGGTCGGGGGCCCGGAGCTGCTGGCACTTGGGCAGCAGGCGCTCATCACCGCAGATCTGCCAGCAGTTGTGCCAGGAGCATGCATCCAGCGGGGGTGCTAGGCACAGGAAAGGTGGGGTGAGGACAGGGCGTGTTCCCCAGGACTCTGTGAGCCACAAGGAGGCTGCAACACCAGCCCCAGAGCCTCTGGGAAATGGGGACTTCCAGGGCCCAGCCACAGCCCCGGGGTGGGGACACTGATCCGGAGCTCACGAGATAAAGGCCATCTTGCGGGTTTATGATTTCCTGGGTAACGCCGGCCTTGGGGCTGTTTTTCAAGAGGCTTTCTCTTTTAGAACCACATATGGAACATGTACAACGTCTAACTAGGACTTGCTTCCAAAGCATCTTTTTTGGAGCGGGAGTGAGTGGTGAAGATCAGAAGAACCATACTGGATAATGACTGGAGCCGAGTGATGAGCACATGGGGCTGATTTAAGCCAATCTCCACTTCGGGGAGTATTTGAAATTTTCCATAATAAAATTTTAAGGAAAGCCACAAGCACAGACGGAATTCCGGCATTTCCATTTCCTTGACGCTCTTCAGCGCTTTCCACACGGGGTCTGGTCAGCACGTGATCCTCCGGACACTAGAGTTTGTTTTCATTTTTTATTACACTGTTAATATGCTACTAATATAAAATATATACTAATTATATTAATGTAAATACCATAAATACACTTTCCTTATGAAAAATTATGGCACAAAAACATAGAGGAGAAGAGCATCTAAGTCTGTCTTTACAAGAAAAAATGTAAGATCAGAAATGTGAACTTTCTTGTTAAAATGGAAATCAGTCAGATTTGAGGCCAAAGAAAATGTCTCACAGTTTTAAATTACTCCCTACTTGAGGCCAAAGGGGAGAACGATCATAATTCTCTTGGCAGCAATGAGACCTGCTCTCTTAATTCTGCTGGGAAATCTTCTGGCGTGAATGGGTTTGAGGCTTGAAACATTACTTATATAAGTCACTTAAACTGCAGAGCAAGGATTGGAGTAAAAATTAATGCTGTTTTTATTTTAAGTATCAGATACCAGATGATGCATGTCAAGTAAGCTTTTAGCTTTTCTTAAAAGATGCAAAGTTTTCAAAGCCAAAAATATTTAATAAAAATAAACCCAAAAATGTGTGATTATACGGTTCGAAGAGCCATAAGAGGTGAGCCGTTGGTTGGTGATTATTTGTTTCCCAAGCATTCCCTGACCCCTGCCTCTGGGGGTCCCATTCAAATCACTCACCTTTTCCAGGGACCCCAACCCCATTCATAGATTTACTCATTCATACATTCCATCAAAGCAAACCCACTGCAAAGAGTCGGCGCACCAAGGGAAGGACGTGATGCCAGCCCAGAAAACAGACACGACAGCCCTTCGCATCGGGAAACACCTTCAAGATCAAGTCCAGCCCACTCCTTTTAGAGACAAAGAAAGTCATGGTGGGGGTGGAGGTCCTGATCTCCCCATATACTATGTCATGAGAGCTGAAATACACATATGTGCCAGGTCACAGACAGATCAATCTACACACCAGGTCACAGACACACAAATACATAAATATACTTAACTACGAATACATAAGGGGACTGCAAAAAGTTTGTAGAAGATGGAATTAAAAAATAAAAATAGGCCAGGCACAGTGGCTCAAGCCTGTTATCCCAGCACTTTGGAAGGCTAAGGCAGGTGGATCACCTGAGGTCAGGAGTTCAAGACCAGCCTGGTAGATGGTGAAACCCCATCTCTAACAAAAATACAAAAATCAGCTGGGTGTGGTGGTACGCTCCTATAGTCCCAGCTACTCAGGAGGCTGAGGCAGGAGAATCGCTTGAACCCAGGAGGTGGAGGTTGCAGTGAGCCGAGATCACGCCATTGCACTCCAGCCTGGATGACAGAATGATACTCTATCCCAAAACAAAATAAAAATAAAAAAATAAAAAATATCAAGTTTGTTTCTCAACATAAGTTCACAAGGTCAAGACACTTTTGTCAGTGACGACACCAGCCGTTTAGTCCATCTTGAAAGAGCTGAGGGTCCTGGGAATTTAAACACATCAATGCAGTCTTTTATTACATTATTAACTGAAGAAAATGGGCGCCCTTTAAAGATTTTTTAAGATTAGAAAACAAAGAAGACAGAAAGAGCCAAATCAGGACTGTAATTTGGCTGTAAGGTGGATGCCTAATAATTTCCCGTCAAAACTCTCACAAAGTTGCCCTCGTTTGACAAGAGGAATGAGCGGGAGCCTTGCTGTGGTAGAGAGGGATGCTGGTGGAGCTTTCCAGAGTGTTTTTCTGCTAGAGCTTTGGCTAACTTCCTCAAAACACTCCCATAATAAGCAGATGTTGGCCGGACACGGTGGTTCATGCCTGTAATCCCAGCACTTTGGGAGGCCAAGGTGGGTGGATTACCTGAGGTCAGGAGTTCGAGACCAGCCTGACCAACATGGTGAAACCCCGTCTCTACTAAAAATACAAAAATTAGCCAGGGGTGGTGGTGCATGCCTGTAATCCCAGCTACGCGGGAGGCTGAGGAAGGAGAATCACTTGAACCCAGGAGGCAGAAGTTGTGGTGAGCCCAGATTGTGCCACTGCCCTCTAGCCTGGGCGACAGAGCGAGACTACATCTCAGTCAATCAATCAATCAATAAGCAGATGTTATCATTCTTTGGTCCTCCAGAAAGTCAACCAGCAAAATGCCTTGAGCATCCCAAATAACTGTTGCCATGACCTTTGCTCTTGTCCCACCCACTCTTACCATGATGGGACCATGTTCAGCCCTCGACAGCCATTGCTTTGGTTGTGCTTTGTCTTCAGGATGGTACTGGTGAAGCCCTGTTTCATCTCCTGCTACAATTCTCCAAAGAAATGTTTTAGGATCTTGATCCCACTTCTTTAAAATTTCCACTGAAAGCTCTGTTCTTGTCTGCAGCTGATCTGAACACAATGGGTTTGGTGCCCTCGGCGTGGAGGCTTTGCTCAACTTTGATTCTGCAGTCAGAACTGTGTAAGCTGAGCCAGTTGAGATGTCTGTGACGTTGGCTAGTGTTTCTGCTGGTAATCCTCAGTCCTCTTTATTTGGGGCATGAACAAGATGAATGTTTTTTCTCACAAACTGATGTGGATGGGCTGGCGCTACAGGCTGCACCTTCAACATCACCTCATCCCTTCTTACATGAGTCACTCATCTGGAAACTGCTGTTCTGTGGTGCATTGTCACCATAAACTTGTCATAAAGTATCAATGACTTTACCATTGTTCCACCCAAACTTCACCGTAAAGATGATGTTTGTTCTGGCTTCAATTTTAGCAGAATTCATGTCGCTCTGACAGGGACTCTTTTTAAACTGATGTCTTCTCCTTCTCAGCACCTCAAACTAGATCCTGTTCAGGTATGTTATAATAAGTTCATATGAGTTTAGTTTGGTGCAAAAAAAATTGAAATCCGTACATTGTTTCATTGCTTTTTTTATTATATGCATTTTCTTTTTCTTTTCTTTTTTTCTTTTTGGAGACAGAGTCTTACTCTGTTGCCCAGGCTGGAGTGCAATGGTGTGATCTCAGCTCACTGCAACCTCTGCCTCCCGTGTTCAAGCGATTCTCATGCCTCAGCCTCCCAAGTAGCTGGAACTATAGACGTGTCACCACGCCCAGCTAACTTTTTGTATTTTAGTAGAGATAAGGTTTCACTATGTTGCCCAGGCTGGTCTCAAACTCCTGAACTCAGGCAATTCAGTCTCCTCAGCCTCCCAAAGGGCTGGGATTACAGGCGTGAGCCACTGCACCTGGTATATTATATGCATTTCCCATAAACTTTTCCAAGGCCCCTCATATGAATACGTATTGTATTGTGAACACATGAATGTGAGTATACACTATGACTATCATGAACATGTGAATGTATACACACCAGGTCACAAATGTATGAATGTACGAGCATACTATGTAATGAATAGATACGTAAGTTTTGGGCTTTGAATATACAATGTGCCATGAATGTATGAGTATATAATAGGATATATATAGGAATATGTACTACGTCATAAATATATATACACACACATACTATGTCATAAATTATAGAAGATTAGAGCTTAATAAAACCACTTTAGGTCTCATATAAGCCCAGGCTGGGAGTTGGCTTCATCCGGAGTGCCGCTGCTGACAGATGGGCAGGGTCTGCCTGTAGAGCAGAGGTTTCTCTGGGCTCACTGGGGGAAGGTAGTGGGTGACCAGGGATGGCTGATGAGCAGGGGAGGGGAAGCCATATGCATGTCACTGTTACACTGTGGCAGGTGTCTGGGGATGAGAGGTTCCCCCCCACACACACCATGCTCACAAACCCCGCCTTTCTGGGGAGGGGGATGACATGAGACGCACACACACCGGAGTTACCTTGGATGCCTTTCAAACTCTCCTGCCTCCTGACCATCTAAAAGACAAGAATGGAGGCAAGCAGTCAGCCTGGTGACCCTCCAAGGGGGAGAGCCTGGTGATTGGGACTCCAAACCTCCAGGAGGGGTGCTGGCTTCCTCAAGATAAAAGCCCTGGGCTCCTCCTTATGAGGCCTGCGGGCTCTTTTCTCTGAGGACAGTCTGCCACCCAATGATGGAAAACCAGCAACTGGAAGTCAGGGGGAAGGAAGGAAGCTCTTGTCTACCACCCAGGACATGGCGAAAGCAGGGGAGTGAGAGGCCCGGGGGGCTAGGAAGAGGCCTGCTGCCGCTGCCCAGAACTAGCGCTGTGCAGATAGCCAGCAAGAGCAGAGAGGACAGGCCATCTGGTGGTGGTCCATCCTGGGCACCCTCCTTCTCACCTCGCTTTATGCAGCCAGGGTCAGAAGAGAGAGTCAGAGGAGGGGCCGGGCCAGGGAAGGGAGGGGGTGTGAGGAGGAGGAGGCAGGGAGGTGAGAGAGGTCGAGGAGAATGCAGAGTGGGAGGAAGAGAGGCAGGAAAGCAGCAGCAGCAGCAGCAGCAGTGAGGGCCAGAACACTCACGCCTCTGCAGAGAGCAGCGTGGCCCTGCCCTTCCAGTGCCAACTGGGAGACTGAGCCGGCCTCCCTGAGCCACATCTGCCCTCTGTGCTCCCAAGCCCATGGCCACAACTGCCAGGGAATCTTCTCTGGACACCAGCAGAGGCCTCTGTGGGAGCAGAGCCCAGGTACCCCTCTTCCCCTTCTTCCTCCCGTCTCCCCTTTTCCCGGCCCCCACCTCACTCTTCAGTCCTCACTGCAGTGTGCGCCTCCTCCTTACCTGCTGCTGAGACCTCAGAACCTGGGGCACCCAGTAGGGCATCACTGCCTGGTCCCTAGGCATCGGGAGGCGGCCCCCAAAGCGATGGCATAGGCAGGGGCACATCTTGGTGGTTTGGGGGATATAAAACTGAACCATCTTTTGACTCTAACAGAGAGGATGGGAGGAGAAGATTGAGAAAGGGATGGAGCCACTCCTGCCCCCAGCGACTCCCTGATGGAGCCATTCCCCAGAAGCGACTCCCTGATGGAGCCATTCCCCAGAAGACTCCTGGCTCGGTCTTAGTATCAGGGCAGGCCCTGGAGAGCTGTTCCCACCCACAAGCACACCCAACCAACCACTCCAGATAGGGGACTGTGGTCTACCGTCTACAACATGCCCACTGTTGGGAGACATGGGACCTCCATGGCTCACCTGGCTTCCCTACCCCCCATCTGCACCTGTGCCCTGGCAGAGCATGCAGGTTGGTATTGGGAGACCTGGCTCTGTCCTGGCCTGGTGGTCTCCAGCTGGGGCCCTTGGGCACGACACTTAGCATCCCTGTGCCTCGGTGCTCTCAGCTATGAAGAGGGCTCTGCTGGCATCTTAACAAAGTCTATCAGGTTCTAAAATAGACAGCCTTCGATGCGGCAATTCCACTTGCAGGAATGTTCACTATGAGGATGCTTTCACATCTGCAAAGTTACTATACACAGAAATATTCGCTGCACCATTATCAGGAGTGAGTGGACAGCCTGAATGTCTTTCAGTAAGAGACAATAAATGACAGACATCGGGCAATAGGGTATAGGCAGCCTTGGGAAGAATGCCAGGCTCTTTTTAACAACCAGCTCTCTTGGGAACTAGTAGAGAGAGAACTGAGTCACTACCATAAGGACAGCACCAATCCATCCAGGAGGGACCTGCCCCCATGACCCAAATACCTCCAACACTGGGGATCCCTAGCTCCAACATTGGAGATCAAATTTTATCATGAGGTTTAAGGGGACAGACACCTAAACTACAGCAACAACTAATCTTTGACAAAGGTATAAAGGCGGGTCAGTAGAGAAAATACAGCCCTTACAATAGATGGTGCTAGAATAATTAGACTATCATATGCAAACAAACCCAATTCAAGGCTGGGCACAGTGGCTCATGCCTATAATCCCAGCACTTTGGGAGGCTGAGGTGGGCGGATCACCTGAGATCATGAGTTCAAGATCAGCCTGGCTAACATGGCGAAACCCTGTCTCTACTAAAAATACAAAAAATTAGCCAGGCATGGTGGTGTGTGCTTGTAGTCCCAGCTACTTGGGAGGCTGAGGCAGAAGAATCGCTTGAATCTGGGAGGTGGAGGTAGAAGTAGAAACAACCCAAATGTCCTTCTGGGTGAGTGAATAAACCGTGATCTATTCATATAATGCAGCATTACTCAGTAATAAAAAGAATGACCAAGATCATGCCCCTGCACTCCAGCCTGGGCGAAACAGCAAGACTCCATCTCCAAAAAAAAAAAAAAATTCAATCCATACCTCACACTATATACAAAAATTAACTCAAAACGGATCACAGAAATAAACATAAAATTATAAAACTTCTAAAGAAAACATAAGAAGAAACCTTTTCTGACCTCTGGCTCAGCAAAGATCTGTTAGCTACGACACCTGAAGCATGATCCACTGCTGTGCTGGGGATAGGCACACCTAGGCAAGATCCAGAAAACATGGAATTGAAGTTTTACCAAAAGGTAAAACTTCTCTCTCTGAAAGATACTGATAAGAGAATAAAAAGACAAGCCAGGTCAGGCGTGGTGGCTTGCACCCTGATCCCAGCACACTGGGAGGCTGACACAGGTGGATCACTTGAGCCCAGGAGTTTGAGACCAGCCAGGGCAACAAAGTGAGACCTCATCTCCATAAAAAATAAACAAAATTAGCCTTGTATGGTGGTGCACACCTGTGGTCCCAGTTACTTGAAGGGCTGAGGCGGGAGGATTGCTTGAGCTGGGGAGTTCAAGTTTGTAGTGAGCCAAGATTGTGCACTCCATTCTGGGCAACAGAGTGAGACCCAGTCTCAGAAAAAAAAAAAAAAAAGACAGGCCAAAGACATGGAAAGATATTTAAAAACTGAATCTCAGATCAATATGTTGTATCTAGAATATATAAAGAACTATCAAAACTCAGTAATTTAAAAAAGCAATTCTTATAAAGGGGCAAAACAATTAAACAGATGCTTCATCGAGTAAGACATCAGATGTCAAAAGCACATGAAGAGATCCTTGACATCACCAGTTATGACGGGTATACAAATGAAAACTGTAATGAGATAGACACCTATGAAGACGGCTCAAATTAAAAAGATCAGCCAAACCAAGTGTTGGTGACAATGTGGAGGAATTGGAACTTTAGATACTGCTGGTAGAAATGTAAAATGGTGGAAAACAGTCAACAGACTTCTTTTTTAAAGTTAAATATACACCTACCATATGATTCAGGAATTCCACTCCTTGGTATTTACCCAAGAAGAATGAAGGCATATGTGCATACAAAGCCGTACACACAAATGTTCATAGCAGCTTTGTGTGTAACACATAAGAAGTAGAAACAACCCACATGTCCTTCTGGGTGAATGAATAAACTGTGGTCTATTCATATAATGCAGCATTACTCAATAATAAAAAGAATGACTATTGATGCCCATGATTACATAGAAGAATCTCAAAATAATTATGCTAAGTGAAAGAAGCCAGACGAAAGAGTACACAGTCTATGACCTCATTTATATCAAATTCTCAGAAATGCAAATTAATCTACAGTGACAGAAAGCAGGTCAGTGTTTGCCTAGGGATGGCAGGGTACAGAATGTTGGGTACAGTTACAAAGGAGCCCACAGACATGGTTAAGGGTTGTGTATATGCTCATTATCTTGATGGTGGTGGTGGGTTCAGAGGGGAATACCTATGGCAAGACTGACCACATGGTACATTTTCCACACGTGCAGTTTATCATATGCCAATCAAACCTCTAAAAGTCTAGTTTTTAGAAAAAACTGTTTAAACATCACAGATCCTTTTATAGTTCCTAAGTATGATAATTGGGCACTCAGGCACATGTGTGACGTGTGCCTCCCTCAGGCCTTGCTACGATGTCAGCACATTACCCATCTGACATGAAAATAAATAAATAATCTCAAACTGTCTCCCTGAAATGTTAAAATATCCATTCATATAATACTTCTAATTCTGAGGGGTGACTGGTCCCCTGACATTCACCCTGGACCCTAGGTGAAGACCTCCTGGTTCAAGTCACCTACCTGCTTTCGGGGTCTCAGGGACAGAGGGACCCAGTAAGGCAGTGCTGCTTCCACCCTGGGCACAGGTAGGCGGCCCCCGAATCTGGTCTGGCACTCACAGCAGATGGCCCAGGGGCCAGGGTGCATCTGAGTAAGATCCAGAAACGACAGAACTGAGTTTGATGCTGCATTTGCAGGGATACAGGAGGCTCTCAGGCACAGTAGATACATGCTCAGGGAGATGGTGTCCGGGTGCAGGGTCCCTGACTCCTACTGTGGCTTGGACAGAGGCAGGCTACCGTGGCTTGCCCTGAGGCCTCCAAGGTCATTTGGAGGGGGATCTGCCAGAGCTTGCAAACCAGGTGCGCTGGGATTCTCGGCCACTTACTGCCATGCTACAGTGAGCAAGTCTCGTGGTCACCTCTGAAAATGCGGATGTACAAGCAGCTTTAGAGCTTATGGGCACATGAGTACTGCCTTTATGGCCATCTGTCTCTCTGGTCTGCAAAAGCTTCCACATCCATCCCATGTGACCTTTGCCACACCCTCAGGCAGGAGAGGGGCTGCCATCACCTCCAGGGGCAGACAGAGAAGCTGATGCCCAGAGCAGGTACATTAGGTGGCCTCCTGAACTCTGAGGTGTTGTGACGGCCTGGCAGGTGTTCTGGAGGCCCAGGGATAGCTCCTGCAACCACACTTTTGTGTTTGGAGCATTCTCTCACGGGATGCAGCTTCTGGACCCACATTCTCTGCTCTCCTCACCCCACAGGGGCATGTTGGGGTCAGGGCCAAGTGGCTGAGGATTTGCTTTCCTTACCGAATGACCTGGGAGGCACACTTCTTTCTTGTAGGTTTGAAATGTGCTATTCCTAGAAAAGAAGAACAGAAAAGCTTAGGGTTTGTGTAAACTAGGGGGCAGGGATGCTAGGGCATAGGCCTGGGCCTGCCTTCTCAGAACTGACTCTTAAAAATAAAGCCCAGGGGTGGCGGGGACAGGGGAGAATCCTCTGAGCCCAAGAAGAGTGAGAGGGTGACATCAGAAGCAGGTGTGTGCTTGCTCACGTGTTAACGTCTAGGGGTTCCTGGAGGCTGGCTGTCGTGGAATCTTACATTCCCAAGCCAACCAACTTCAAGCTGACTCCAGCTAAACTTGTGCTTGGACCATCAGAAAAGACGGGAGCATTCCAACCTGGTGAGAACTTTCCTAGACATGGAGCTGCCAATCACATCACCTACGATGGTTTGTCAGACACCCCCAACTTACTGAAATACTGAAGGAAAACATCGTCAAACTGTCCATTAACGAACCTCCTTCCACTATAAAAACCCAGGCGCTTTGTCTCTGGGATAACAAAGCATTTGGGGTTACACAGCCCGTGTTACTCTTCCCTGTTCCACCCCACAACAAACTGCTTGAATGTTGACCAATAAAGCATCTCCAGTGGGTGCGAAGCCCTGCTTCCCTGACAGTGGTGGGTCAAAGTGCTTTGTAGTGTGGAAACCGTAACAGTGATACAAGCGTTTTCAGGTTTCATTGTCATAATAACCGTTGTTATGAGTGCTGTTTTTTGTTAGAGTAATAGATTCAAGCATCAGCTCTCCCAGCTAATGCTTGAAAACAGAAGATGGGGCATTGCCCTCCACAGCATCCAAGGCCCTTCTGGTAAAGACAGCACTGCTATATTCCTGGTAGGGGAGGGGGCCCACACCCATCTCAGGTAGTTCAGGTGGGCCCAACTCACCACTGCCCAGCCTGGAAGGCTGGGGAAAAAAGAAAGTCCTTTCTGTTGAGGCTGATAATCTGATAACATGTAAACCTCAGGAGGTCCCGATGATCATCTTGCCTCCATAAGGGAAGCCTGCAAAAGGAAGGAAGCTGAGAAATGGAGAGAAACCTTCCAGGACCATGGTCAGTGCGTACCTGGACACATCCATGCCTGAAGGCCTACTTCTGATATTTTCAGTTATGTGGAACCACCAGTTGCGTTTTTGTGCTTATGCCAATGTAATTGAGGTTCCTGTGGGTGGCGGTCAAGAGTTCTGCCCACGTACAGGTAATGCAGCAATGCCGGGCCGGGAACTCACAGACGCGGTGTCGGGTGCCCGCGGGCAGGATTCAGGACGCACTTGCCTGCCATCCTGCGCGCTGGGTGTGAGTGCTAACCTGCAGAGCCCGACGCACCCTGCGCCCGGATCCCCGTCAGCAGCGCCCGAGGCTGCTCCAGTGGCCTCATGATGATGGTGACAACGCCGCGGGGGCAGTGGGGACCGGCTCGCACACGTATGGCTTCTTATGGCTGACGCGCCCTTTCACACACACATCGTCCGCAGGCCCTGACGCCCGGGCTCCCGCCTTACCCTCCTGTACCAGCCGGAACCCAGCCCGAGCGCTACCCAAACTTCAACATCAAACTCTCTGAGGAGCCCAACAGTCCCCGCGCGCCCGCCAGTCCCGCTGATTGGCCCGCACCCAGCCAATCAAAAATGGCCTTCTAGGTATGTGAACCTAGCTGGCGGCTGACTGGTCCCTCGCGCAGAGACGCGGGGTCAGCGGGTCAGAGCGCGGCTGTGTAGGGCTGCTATTCACGGTGGGGTAGGTTCTGCAGACCCCGGCCGCTGGAGCCACTCATCATTTCCGACTGATGGGCCGGAGGAGCCACCGGCCGCACCAGCCAGGGCCTCAGTACCCTGCAAGGAGAGAAAGAGGTGGGAGCAGTCCGCGCGGGGCCCTGCGTCTTGCATAGGCGCTTATGGTAAAGGCATTCCTTTATAGATAAAGGAGTTGGCGCTGGATCGCTGCGTCCTCAGGTGGGGCTCGAATCGTGACTTTTAGAGAAATAGGTTTTTTTATTAAAAAAAAAACAACAACCTGAGGTTTAAAGGCCGCGGAATTGGAAGCAGTCGTCACCCGGTGGCCTGGGCGTGCAAGCGCCGAAGCTCTGGCTGGTCATTAGCCTTCCCACCCCACCCGCTCTTTTCGCTTGAACGCGTGTACTTTGCGCAGTTGCTGACATGGAGACAGGACGCATAAAATATTAATGTCTTAATATTTTAGTAAAACCCAGTGCTCTCTGCCTCTCTAATTATTTTAAGTTATTGCCAGTTCCAATTTGTATTTCTTGGAAACGATTGGGTATACCCTGACTTTTCAGTATTTTCATGCAGACTCTGATACTCTGGATTAATACTTGTATTTGCCTAAACCATCACGAGCACCTCTAACCCTGATGGGCGATACTTCAGTGTGCTGCATTCTAGCCACAGAGTAAACAGGGTGCTGCCGGGCACTGCCCTCTGGGATTTCTTGGCTTATTTAATCATTAAGATCATGACCTATGAGCAGGACTGAGTTTCCAGCCAGCACATACACACATCCTCTCCTGGCCAGCATCCATACTGATTAGGCAGTGCCCCTACCATACTAGCTGCTGAATATTTCAGATACCCCACCCCGTGTGTGTGTGTGTGTGTGTGTGTGTGTGTGTGTGTGTGTAAATCATGTTGTCACTGCCCTCTTTGTAGCTAATGACAAAATTATCCAAGAGTCTCACTATTAGCCTAGCACTTTATTTATGCCTGTCTCATTTCTGCCCACTTTGGAGCACTCGGCTTCTCTGCTGTCTGTTTTCCTCCTGAGCACACTGAAACATTGCTGTAGCACAGCAAGGCATAGAAGACAGGCTCATGCTCCCCTGGACGCTCAGGCCTTCACCTCTGGCACACTAGGTCTTGTCATTCCATGTCAAGAATGGCTCTTCACTGCTCTCACCCACCCAAGGATGGCTAAAATTAAAAGGCCTGACGCTACCTAGTTTGTCAAGGATGTCGCAGCTGGAACCCTCATACATTGCTCATAAAATTGATACAACCACACTGGCAAACTGGCAGTATTTACAAAACCTAAACATATGAATGTCCGATGACCAACTAATTCCTCACCTCACCCAAGAGAAATGAGAGCTTATGCATACCAGAAGACATTAACAAAACTACCCACAGCAACTTTCTTCCTGATGGCCCCAAACTGGAAATGACCCAGATGTCCATCCATAGGAGAAAAGATTTTAAAAAGGAAGTGTGGTATGTTCACAGAGAGGAGATTTTGTGCAACAATGGAAAAGGGCACCCACAACCACAACCCACAACAATGTGGATGAAGCGCACAATGAAGTCAGACCCCAGAAGGTACAGAAAATTCCACGTGTGTGACATTCAAAACCAGGAAAGCAAATCCATCATGACACAGGCTGGGGATGTGAAGGAAACTCCAGCCACCCTGCCCTGTGTTCTTTTTTTTTTTTTTTTTTTTTGAGACGGAGCCTTGCTCTGTTGCCCAGGCTGGAGTGCAGTGGCGCGATCTCGGCTCACTGCAAGCTCCGCCTCCCGGGTTCATGCCATTCTCCCGCCTCAGTCTCCGAGTAGCTGGGACTACAGGCGCCCGCCACCACGCCCGGCTAATTTTTTGTATTTTTAGTAGAGACGGGGTTTTACCATGTTAGCCAGGATGGTCTCGATCTCCTGACCTTGTGATCCGCCCGCCTCGGCCTCCCAAAATGCTGGGATTACAGGCTTGAGCCACCTAGCCCGGCCTCTGCCCTGTGTTCTGAGTAACAAGGCCTAGATCCCAATCCTTGCTCTGCCTCTTACCAGAGACAGGTATCAGACAAGTTGCCTAACTTTTCTGAGCTTCAGTTTTGTGTGTAAAATAATGATAACCATAGAACCAAGTTTGAGAAGATCAGACATGAAAGAGCATGAAAAGTGCTTAAAGGCCGGGCGCGGTAGCTCAAGCCTGTAATCCCAGCACTTTGGGAGGCTGAGGTGGGCGGATCACAAGGTCAGGAGATCGAGACCATCCTGACTAACACGGTGAAACCCCGTCTCTACTAAAAAAAAAAAATACAAAAAACTAGCCGGGCGAGGTGGCGGGCGCCTGTAGTCCCAGCTACTCGGGAGGCTGAGGCAGGAGAATGGCGTAAACCCGGGAGGCAGAGCTTGCAGTGAGCTGAGATCTGGCCACTGCACTCCAGCCTGGGCGACAGAGCAAGACTCCGTTTCAAAAAAAAATGCTTAAAAACCAGGGACTGGCATGGTAGCTCACATCTGTAATCCCAGCACTTTGGGAGGCCAAGGTGGGAAGATCACTTGAGCTCAGGAGTTTGAGACCAGCCTTGGCAACATAGTGAGACCTTGTCTCTGCAAAAAATTTAAAAATTAGGCATGGTGGCACATGCCTGTGGTCCCAGCTACTTGGGAAGTTGAGGTGGAAGGATCAGTTAAGCCCGGGGGCCTGAGGATGCAATGAGCCATGATTCCGTCCAGCCTGGGTGACTGGGCCAGACCTTGTCTCAAGGGAAAAAAAAAAAAAAAAAAGGCCAGACACAGAGTCAGCACACGTCAGTTTGTGACGTGAGTGTGCTTCAGGCTGGAAGTTTGGCCACTACCACTGCCTGTTCTAGGCTTTTGTTTCCAAAACCCCCAAGTAGAGGGAAAGAGGAACAGAATGAGATCTCTGTGAACCCAAGGTAATGGGGACCCAAGTCATGCCTACAGAACCTCCTTGATTCCAGGAAGAGAATTGCAGGTTCCTCCCAGATCACACCTCCCCGGGCAGCCTATACCCAGACAGAAGCAGGGCACCTGGGCACAGTTGTGTGGCTTCTTCACCAATCAAGGATCCCTTGCCAGGAACCCAAGTGAGGCTTGCATTTCCTCCGTGCTCAGCTCACCCAGTCATGCACCCCAGCCTGGGCCTTAGCCTGCTCCAAAGGAGCACCATGTGTGAGTTTACACAGGAGCACCCTGGGCTAGCAGTGGCCCTGCAGAGAGGCCTGACACCTGAGCAGCAGGAGCCACCCCAGACCAGAGGGGACCATCAACCTGGCTAGACAGGGCAGAGAAGCAGTGGGCCACTGAGGCAAACAGCCTCACTTTCACCTGCTAATGGCTCTTTCCGGCTACGAGAGTTGCTTGACCCATGTGTGGGGACAGCCCTCAGCAGTGACAGGGTGGGGTGAATGTTCCAGCCGCTCCACTGCAGTCAGGACAACTTCAGGACGTGTTCTGCACTGGCTCCTGCCATCCCCTGCAGGACGGCTCCAGCCGCCTACGTCCTGACCTTCTTGGTCATGCCTGTTGTTCCGCCTCCTGTCTTCCCATCCCACCTCCCCACCCACCACCTGTGTTTCCGGATCATCTGCCCAGTAAACCACTTGCAGATCCTCATCTCAAGGTCTGTCCCCTCCTTAGGGGAACCCAGACAAAGACAGCCTCTGACTATGATGCTGCTGCATGGAAGGGCCTGTTCTGACTACTACGAAGCTCCATGTCACCTGCATCTGTGCCACACACCAGCGACCAGAGCCAGGGCTGGTTCAGAGCTGAGAGCAGTGACCCTCCAAGACCTGGTGGGCAGAGGGAGATGTGTGCCAGGCGCTGATGCAAGAGTCACTGGCTGGCTGCAGCAGCATGAGGCTCAGCAAGTGCTAGCAAGATCTTTAGAAGAAAACACCCTGTGTGGATGCCGGGAAGTGAGCAGGAAGGAGAGCAGGAGTGGCCCTGCTGAGGTTTCCAGAACACCAGGAGGGTGGCAGGTGGGACGTTCCCTTCCAGACGCTTACTTTCCGACTTGAAATTTCCTAGAGATGTAAAGCTCCCGTGGAGAGGGAAAAGGATTCGTCATCCACTGAAAACGAAGGCTTAATCCCACAGGGAAGAGCTGTCATTGACCCTCTGTCAGGATTTGAAGAGGCCAGGGGTAGGGGACAGAGTGGGGACACCTCTCTGTACCGTAGAGCTGGTTGCCAAGACAGCATCACATCCTCGGCCAGGCGCAGTGACTCGCCTGTAATCCCAGCACTTCAGGAGGCCAAGGCAGGCAGATCACTTGAGGTCAGGAGTTTGAGATCAGCCTGGCCAACGTGGTGAAACCCTGTCTCTACTAAAAATAACAAAAATTAGCTGGGTGTGGTGGCAGGTGCCTGTAATCCCAGCTACTCGGGAGGCTGAGGCAGGAGAATCACTTGAACCCATGAAGCAGAGGTTGCAGTGAGCTGAGACCACACCACTGTACTCCAGTCTGGGCAATACAGCAAGACTCCGTCTTAAAAAAAAAAAAAAAAAGCATCACATCCTTAAGGGAAAAAAAACAAGTGAGTTTTCAGCCCCTAAGGCCCTGTGGGTGGACGAGGAGCAAGGCAGACAGACACATCCTCCAGGAACAGCGCCGTCCTCAGTGCTGCCCCAGCCCCGTGCAGAGCCACACAGCCACACGGTGTCAGTGTGCAAAGCAGGGCCTGGGACAGGTCCACCAGACCTTGCACAGTGCTTCCCCCAGAGGTTTGACGGGGGAGGACGCCACTTCCACACATTTGTGCATTTCTCTCTCTCCAGCTTTGCAGACGTTTCCACAGACGCACACAGCACTGCCAAACCAGAAAAGAACTGACAGTTTGTCATTTTCTTTCGGGTTGGCTTGTTATTCCAGGATAATCTTGCCTAATTCAACCCATGGCAGGCATAGAAAAGGAGTTCTACAAACTCAAGTCTTGGGGATAAAGTAAAAATGTGGTTTTTAAACTGAAACCTAGGCTGGGTGTGGTGGCAGGCACCTGTAATCCCAGCTACTTAGGAGGCCGAGGCAGGAGAATCGCTTGAATCTGGGAGGTAGAGGTTGCAGTAAGCCCAGATCGCACCACTGCACTCCAGCCTGGGCGACGGAGCATGACTCCATCTCAAAAAAGTGAAATGAAACCAAAATAAGAACTGTAATTTTAAAAAATCTTAGGTCTCGGCTGGCTGTGGTGGCTCACGCCTGTAATCCCAGCACTTTGGGAGGCCGAGGCAGGTGGATCACTTGAAGTCAGGTGTTTGACACCAGCCTGGCCAACATGGTGAAACCCTGTCTCTACTAAAAATTTAAAAACCAGCCAGCATGGTGGCACGCATCTATAATCCCAGCTACTTGGTGTCTGAGGCATGACAATCACTTGAACCCAGGAGACAGAGGATGCAGTGAGCCAAGATCATGCCATTGCACTCCAGCCTTGGCAACAGAGCAAGACTCTTGTCTCAAAAAAAAAAGAAATGAAAATAATAAAAATCTCAGGCCTTTCACTGGAGATACTTTTGGGGTCTCTTTGAACAGTCCCTTCCCAGGCTGGATCCCGGAGTAATGAGGTCAAGATCACCCAGGTGCCTCTGACTTGTGTCTGTTTGCGTTTTGTGTTCACCGCCCCTTAATTATCTGTGTCATGTGACCGATGCCCGCTACAGACGTTTGTTCTGGGTGCCTCTGCTGGTTCCTAGAGGAACCCTTATCTGTTCCTCTAGGGGTCGCTGGCTTCATCATCTCCCCTTATTCTCACAGTCTCTCCAATCGTGGCAGTTTACACGTCTTCCAAGGGCCATCTGGGTCTTCCCTTACTTCATCTTTGTGCCGTCTGCTGAGGCAGACACAGCGTCATCATCCTCCTCCTCTTTGCTGTTACCACAGCAGCATGAAAAGGGGCATAGCCACGCAGAACAGCCACACTCTGAGTTTGCTAATTTCCAGATACCTCTGTTACCGTGTCATCCTCCCAGCCCCATCACATGGCACCGAGGACCCGCTATCCTAGCACTGTCTCTTGGAGTCCCCAACTCCACCCAGAGTTCGTCACTTCCCAGGACTCTCACGACCCCACTTGGGTTCAGACCAGAATGCATGCAGCAGCCTTCTCAGTGGGCGTCTCCCACCTCCACCTTCCTTGCCTGAAGACCATTCTCAATGTGGAGCCTCCAGGGGCTCCTGTGGGGCCCAGAGACAGCCACAGTCCTTGCTGTGACCCACAGAGCACTGTGAGATCTGTGTCTAGCTACTAACAGCACACACATGCATGCTCCCACATCACACACCCGCACACTGATGCACCCTCGCCCTGGTTCCTGCTCTGCCCTCATTTCCTACTGCATTCCTCCTCCTCGTTCCAGCCTCAGTGCCCAGTGCTGCTTTCTTACACCACCATGGCCTTGCACCTGCTGCTCCCTCTGCCTGAATTGCTCTTCCCCAAGTGTCTCAGGGCTACCTCACTGCATCTAGGTCTCTACTGTGTCATCTTCACAAGGAGGCCTTGACTGAGCTCCCTATTTAAGGTTCACACAACGGGTGTGTCACCAAGAGTAGACTTTGGGCAAAGCAGGTTTAGAGTTTTCAGATGATGATGATGGTGGTGGTGGTGATGGTGGTGATGGTGATGATGATGGTGGTGATGATGATGGTGATGGTGGTGGTGGTGATCATGATGGTGATGATGGTGGTGATGGGACGGAGGTGATGGTGATGGTGATGATAGTGATGTGATGGTGGTGGTGGTGGTGATAGTGATGTGATGGTGGTGATGGGATGGTGATGATGACAATGGTGGTGGTGATTATGGTTGTGGTGATTATGATGATGGTGATGGTAGTTAATACTGTGAAAGTTTCTTATGTGCCAGGTACTAGTCTGGATGCTCTCTGTATTTAACTCATTTACTCCTCACAGTAACCTATGAGGCAGGTTACTGTCACCATCTTACAGATGAGGAAACTTTAAAAATTACCTGTCTTGGGCAAGTGAAACTCACTAACGGACTTTTTTCTTAGTACCCAAACTGTGCTCCTAGGGACACTTGAGAGGCAAGAAGGATTTATTGGGCTGTTGTGAATTTTGGGAAAAGCTCCTGTACTCTCTGCAGAATTACCCGTCAGTTTCCAGCTCCCGGGACCAAGCTGCTCACGCGTGCAGGGGCTTGTCCTGAGTCTCCCAAGCTCCCCACTCTGTCCCTGCACTTTTCCCTTTCACCTTCCAACTCCTTGTGTCTTCCTTCAGTCTCCCTTTGCCTCCCCTAATTCAAATTTTCTGTCAAGGAATGTGCTAAAAGTCTTGGGGGTTTTTGGGTTTCTGTAGGTTTTTTTGTTTTGTGTTGTGAGTGTCTCGCTGTGTCACCCAGGCTGGAGCACAGTGATGCAATCATGGCTCACTGCAGCCTGGAACTCCTGGGTTCAAGAGATCCTCCCACCTCAGCCCCCCGAGTAGCTGGGGGAAGTTTTCCACGCACTGTGTGGAAGTTTTGAACAGACCCGCTGCCAAACAGGAACGGCAGCTGAGCACACTGAGAGAGGCTCAACGTTTTTAGTCCCTAGGGAAGGGCAGACTAAACTCACAATGAGTTTTCACCACGCACCTCTCAGAATGGCTGAAATAAAGAACACAGGGCCAGGCGCGGTGGCTCACGCCTGTAATCCCAACACTTTAGGAGGCCGAGGTGGGCGGATCACGAGATCAGGAGTTCGAGACCAGCCTGACCAACATGGTGAAACCCCGTCTCTACTAAAACTGCCAAAACTTAGCCGGGCGTGGTGGCTTATGCCTGTAATCCCAGCTACTCGGGAGACTGAGGCAAGAGAATCACTTGAACCCAGGAGGTGGAGGTTGCAGTGAGCCGAGATCACACCACTGCACTCCAGCCTGGGTGACAGAGCAAGACTCCGTCTCAAAAAAAAAATGCTGAGTACATGGTACGGGATGGTGACAATGTGGCACAAGAGGACTCTGCTCTGGAGAACGTGGCAGTTTCTCTGATGCAGCACGTGCTTACCATGTGACCCAGCAGTCCCACTTTTAGGTATTTAAAGGAATGAAAACTTAGGTCCACAGAAAAAAATCACACAGATGTTTATAGCGATTTTATTCATAAAGTCCAACTGGAAACTGCAAATATTCTTTCTGGGGACACAGATCCATTGTGGCGCCTCCACCCTGTGAATCCTGCTCTGCAGTCACACCGCGGATGGATCTCAGGGCATTGGGCCAAAGTCCCGCATTGTCAGCGCAGTGCCGCTACCCACGGACGGGCAAACACTGTCCTTGAGGGGTGGGGAAACACGTCTTGCTTTTTTTTTTTAAGAGACAGGATGTCCCACTGTCACCCAGGCTGGAGTGCAGTGGCGCAATCTCAGCCAACTGCAACCTCTGCCTCTCAGGCTCAAGCATCTCTCCCACCTCAGTCTCCCAAGTCGCTGGGATTACAGGCGTGCGCCACCACACCCGGCTAATTTTTGTATTTTTTGGTAGAGACAGAGCTTCACCATGTTGGCCAGGCTGGTCTCAAATTCCTGACCTCAAGTGATCCCCCTGCCTCGGCCTCCCAAAATGCTGGGATTACAGGCGTGAGGCACCGCTCCCAGCCCAAATGCTTTTTAAAAGGAAGGAAAAAGGACAGCTCAACCCTTTCTCACTAAAGAGCAAAGGACTGCTAGCTGGGCGTGTAAAATTGTGCGTTTCCCTGAAGTGTGTTCTCTGGAATCCTCTTCCCCAGAGATGTTGAAATGGAGGTGCGTTGTTTAGTGCGATGGCGGCAGGTAACGGCCACAGGACAGCTGCTCTGGGGGCCTTGGAAACTACAAATGCTCAAACCCCCTCCCCAAAAGCCACAGCTCAGCGTGCGGGAACGGGGGTGAGCATCTCTCCCGACAGCTCCCTGGTGACGCCGAGCTTCACACCCACCCAAGCCATGGGAGCAATCCGACTCCATGGTAGATGGTGACCCAGGGGCCAGTGCCTCTTTGCTTTGCTCAGGAACTGGGTGGAACGTGCCCAGGGAAGGTAGCCCCGGAACTGCAGGGGAGCCATGACAGACTCAAGCCTCACGGAAACTCCTTTCCTTGGGCCACGGTTGGTTCCTGGGTGGCGTGGGGCCAGCCCTGGCCAGTGCAGAGTCGGCCCCTGCTGAGGTTTCTGGGAATTACGTGCCTCCCAGGTGGAGAGGAGGACAACTGAGGACACAGCATCTCACTTGCCTCTCCTCACCCACCAGGTGCTGGGCCAGGTGTCACCGGAGCCAAGCAGCACATGACTGCCCCGGTCCACTTCCACCTCAGCCCTGACCCTCCCTGCACCTGGGAGTCCACTGCCTCCTGATGTGTCTGACCGGGGCGGCCACAAGAGCACATATTCCGGGACATGATGTGTGTGGCCTGTGTTGGGGAAGAGCCGTCACTGTTCACTGCCGTGTCCCCAATGCTTGGCACCATTTGTCGCATGGAAGGTGCAGGTTAACAACCCACTAGCGCCCAGTGGCCCAGGGGACACCTGACCCGTCTGGGGCCTGTTGGCTGACAGGTGGGAGGGACGGCCATCCATTGTTGGGGCCAAGGATGCTGCTCAACCTCCCACAACGCACGGAGCGGCCCGGCGCACAGATTCACCTGGCCGCAAACACCAGCTGCCGAGGTGACACCCTGCCCCGAGGGAAGCCTACAAGGCTTGAGCATCGAGAACACTGCAAGGGTCTCAGCCAGTGAGGGCTGCCTGGGCCCCACCGCAGGCCTGACTCCTAGAGCCAAGCCGTTTTCTCCCTTGAGGCAGTGGGTAGGGCTCTCATGTGACAACTGTGAGTTTGCAGCTCGGCTGTGCACACAGGTGGGCCCCCCGTGCTTTGTCAGTTCCTACTGCTTGGCCCTGGGGCCAAAAGCTGCTTCCCAGGCCTCACTCTGAGAAGCATCTTCACGCCCTGGGTGGGTCCATTGCCTCTTCCCGCCGACTCTGCTCCTTGGGAAGAGCATGTTCATCAGCATGGCCAGGCAGGGAGAGCTCAGGCCAGCCAGACCTGGGGCCAGTGGCACAGGTATGTGTGGGAAGGGCACCAGGTGCCTGTCCTCCCTGCGGGCAGAGCCGTCTGTCCTCTGTGGACCTGCAGTTTCTGTAAATATCTGGAAGGAGCCAGGAAGCAGCAACTCTGGATGCCCAGAGGAGCCCCAGACAAGGCGAATGCAGCCGGGACATCAGGCCATGGGGCTGGGCAAGGGGAGCCGAGCCGCAGGCTGGAAAGGCAGGGGTGCATGCCGAAGCCAGATGCTGACTGAGCTCCACCCACATTTGTGAGGGGCGTGGGGGCTGCGCCATCAGAGGCCTTAGCTGGCTCCGGGCTTGAATTGTGGGTCCCAGGAGCCAGTGTTATTCCCACGCAGCCGTGGTGTGCCGTGTGGCCTCAGGCTGAGCCTCCCTGTGTTTCTGTAAAACAGCACTGTCGTGTTTTTATATGAGAACCGAATTCAAGGTCCTAGAAGTCCTCATATAGGAAAGGAAAAGTCGTGGTTTGATAAGCAATACATTCTCTGGCTGAGCCCAAATCAAGATTTTCAATCCAAGTTCATCAGCGCCCAGCTTCAGCCAGGACTGCTCTGGCCGCACCTACTCTGTGAGCTGGCGCTTCTGATTCAGCACCACACTTGGTGCCAGGGTCCCAGAACAGCTGACACTGAGTCACCGACGGCGGCTCTTCCTAGAGGCGCACGTTCAGGAGAGGTGAGGCTGTGGGGCTGGGGCCCTGCGCTAATACTCCCTGGCTTTGTGACCCTGGGCAAATTACTCAGTCTGCGCTGCTGCTTCCTCTCCTGTGGAGTGGGCTGATCCCAGCCACACCAGCACCCCTGGTTGTTCCGTGGTTAACGTCTGCCAAACACGGTGCCATGGAGAACACCCAGCAGAGTCCGGCTCCTTGTTTGGTGGGGAGGGACAACACTGCAGGGGCACCTCCCCCGGCCCTCGAGTGCCTTTCCACCTTGCTTCCAGGACCTCTGCGGCTCAGAGGCAGTGCAGGTGGGCTTCGGCAACAGGGAGGGCCCAGGCCAGCACACAAGGAAGAAGGGAAGGCGCCAGGGATCGCCCCCCTCAGGAAGGAGAGAGACAGAGGCAAAGATAAGAGGGACACGCATTGCTGCCTTCTGTCACTTGGCGATTTTCAAGTCAAAATGGGGAGGGGGCGGGGGTAGGTTTGGAAACTATCCAAAGGGCATTGTTTCACATTGCTGGCTGGGGGCAACCCTCTGCAGTGGCCCTAAACACCCACTAGAGGTCACACCGCAAAAAGGGACGTCCCCTAAGGGGAGGGGACAAAGGGAGGACCCCGGGCACCCCACCCCCTGCAAGGGGAGGAAGGCTGAAGCCCCGCCATCCATCGGGTGGGCCAAGTGCCATGCCTCCAAGGGCAGCACAGCCAAGCGGTCCCCAGAGGGAGGAGTGAGCTCCATCTGGGCCCAGGTGACCCAGCCACAATCCCTTCTCAGCCTCCGCCTCACCCGCTGGTGTTAGGCACGGCCAGCCTGGGCAGCCACCAGTCCTCGCTGCCCGTCTGCTGTCCCCTCACCCCCAGCGGCAGACAGAAAAGCCCAAGGTCTGAGCCCCCGGGGGACGCTGGTGTCAGATCCCTGGAGAACAAAGCCTCTGCCTTGTGTCTGGGTGAGGCTGCGGTACCCAGGCCCAGAGCAGGTCCCCCGGCTGGGCTGTCCACGCTCTCAAAGCAAGGGGCGAACTGCAGCAGGCAGCAGCCTTCTACTCGTTCCCCATGACCTGATTTTTTTTTTTTTCATTTTAAAATAAGAGAAACGTATGAAAGATGCCGCATTTAGTCCTTTATCAGATCCACACTTCCCCGTGACCTGGGAAATCGGGGTGTGTCTCCAGTCTGCAGGGTACAGGGTCTCGTCCAGACAGGAGGCTGCATGGTGCTGCTTGTAGCGAGTGACTCGTTTGTAGTTGGCACGCCCCGTGCAGCTGAGGATGACCCCATGGCTTGGCCCCAGGACAGGACCCGGGCCCCAGGAAATAGCAGCAAACCTGAAAGTAGAGAAGGAAGCGCCCACCGCCGGGGACCCACGATCGCCTGCTCTCCTTGGAAGGCACTCAGGGCCCAGGAAGCAGCCACAGCTGGCAGGCCGTGCAGCAACCCCGAGACCAGCGGAGATGGCAGTGGGTGGGCCTGCAGGTCACTGCCCCGGGCACTGTGTCCTGCCTGAGGGGCTTGTTTCTGAACTACACAGAAAATGGGAGGGCTCGTAATCAACAATCCCTTATTGGGATCAACAGGTGAATAGACGCTAGTTCTGCCGTGTGAGCCTTAATCTTTTTAAAGCAAAACAGAGTTGAAGTTCTACCCTCCGACACCTCTAGGTGTGACCATACTATTCCTACGCATATCTTCAGCTTTACACCACACGTGAATTGATAAAAATTAAGTATTTGCATTTTTACGTGTTACACCAATACCATCTCTCACTTGTTTTGCAACGGAACAAGGCTGTGTGCCCGTCCCCCAGGTGACAGCATGGGTGGCTCCCCATAGTCCACCCGCCTCCTTCCGGCCTGTGACAGCTGTCACAGTGTAGCAATGAACACCCCTGCGTGGCCCATGCCCTGGCTGCCAATCCCGGGGCCCGTGTCCTTAGTGCCGTGAGCTAGTACTAGCTGTCCCCAAAACAGCTGCCCCACCTGCGTTGCTGTTCCCCGGCATCACTGCCAACACTTGGAAAATCACACTTGCCACTTTCTGCCAGTCGATGGTGTACTTTGAGTGCATTTCCATGGAAAACATCCTTTTTCTACAATTCCAAGCTAACAGCATTAATTAGCAGCAGTGAGTCATGGGGAGGCTGGGATGAGAACAGGAGGTACTTTTGCTGTGTATGCTAAATACTTGTACTGTTTACAAGAACGTATTACTTTAGTAAACAGAAAAGAAGATAAACGAGATCCTCAGTTCGTCTGCCTGGCTCTGAGCACATTCCCTCCCGTATCTATCCTGGTCGCAGATAATGCAACTCGCTTTGGCTTAAATCTAAGAAAACCCACTGGGGCTCAAACCCCTCAGGGTCCCAGGCTAGGGGCTGGAGATACCTCTGATGCCAGGTCAAAGGGAAGGACACAAGGACAACCACTGTCTGGGCTCCAAGGCATCCCTTCAATGCTCCCTTCTGTCAATGCAGGAAATCTGACACTCTGTCAAGAAGCTGGGAGTCTGGGTTCCCAGGCCGACAGCCCGCATGGCTTACGGCTCTCGCCTCCATCTGACTCATGTTCCCAAAGAAACAAATCACAAAACACACAACAAGCCTTCAAAAACAGATTTACTTAAAACTGCGAGGAGAAACACAAGTGCGTGGGTGCAGGTGGCGGCTGCCAGGCTTGCTCCGGTCCTACCCAGTGGGTGCCCACCCGGGCAGGGCACAGCTCCTGCTGCAAGGTCACCTTACCGGGGGCGCGGAGGGGCTCACGATCAGATGGCACAGTGCTTTCCTAACGCAGGCAGGCTACATGGCCTCCAGGAACAACCAAATGCAGAATCAGGCCAAAACCCACACGGCTCCGACCCCCTCGTGCTCTGGCTCGTCTCCCGGCCACAGCCCCAGAGGGCTGGCATGCAGGCCACTGAGCTGTGGGTGACACGGGTCATTCCACGGTTTGCACAGTCTCATTCCCATTCAAAGTGCAGGCCAAGGCTGGGCGCAGTGGCTCACGCCTGTAATCCCAGCACTTTGGAAGGCAGAGGCGGGTGGATTACTTACGCCCAAGAGTTCAAGACCAGCCTGAGCAACATGGCAAATCCCCATCTCTACAAAAACAAGTTAGCCAGGCGTGGTGGTGGTGGGTACCTGTGGTCCTAGCTATTTGGGAGGCTAATGTGGGCAGATGGCTTGAGCCTAGGAGGTCGAGGCCTCAGTGAGCGGTGATTATGCCTCTGCACTCCAGCCCAGGTGACAGAGCGAGACCCTGTCCCAAAAAAACAAAAAAGTACCAGCCGAATGGAAATTATCTGCTGCTTTCTTCTCTAAATAATTCTGAGGATACGTAGTCAAAATGATGTTCCTGGTCTCTCCCCAGAGTAAAGACAGGCTGGGCCACGTAAACACTGGACTTGATCGTGATTCAAGGAGTTTTATTCTCAGGGCAGGTGATGGTTCTATGAGCACATTCCCATAAGTGTTCTTAAAAGTTACACCATGAAGGTAGCAACCAGAATAGAAACATCCTAGAAGAGCCTAGCTGCTTTCTGCAGAGCCTTGGGCCACAGCTCAGAGTCTCCTGTTCACACCTGAGACCCCGCAGCCATGAGGACAACACAAGCTTGGAAGATGCATGTGGGCAGGCGTTCTGAAGTAACCAAGGGGCTGAGGAGGTTCTGCTGCTGTCCGTGACTCCCACAAGCACTGAAAATGGCCTAACCATGTGCAGGCGAGAAAGCCTGGGGGTGAACAAGCCCTAAGGAGTCAGGGAAGCCAGACCCAGTGGCTGGAAGGCCCTCGCAGGCGGCTGCAGCACAACTGCAGGTGCCCAGAGAAAAACCTCCAGCTCCAACCCAGTTCTGCACAAAAGCTGAAATGGAGCGGCCAGCAGGGCATGTGGCTAGAGGAAGGCCACAGCCGCCCCCCCCTCCTTGTGTGCCAGGTGGGCTTGCTAGGGATGCAGGTGCCCAGTGTCAGGGCAGGGACACCACAGAGCCGCAGCCAGACCGAAGGGGCCCAGGGCATGGTCAGGAACAAGGAATAGGGAGCCTGAGGTTCTCCCGCCACCAGGCCCGCAAAGCCACTCACACACAGCAGCGGACGCTGAGGTCAGGGCCCAGGTGCTCTGAGGGACCCCAATACCACCCGCCTTGAATCTCAGCCTACAGAAGTCATTTGCAACTTCCTCGTGCAAACATTCAGTACCGGTACAGAAAAGCCTCCAATGACCTGTTCGAAATCTTCAATCACATCATTTCTAAGCAAGTGACAAAAAGCACGTCCAGGCGTGCAGAGCTGCACTGCAGGCAGCCCCACTCCAAAGAGCAGACTTGATCCTGCCCCAGAGGAGTGGCACAGCGAGGGAAAGGCATCCGTGGTGCAAAAGGTGGAGAGCCTCAACCTCCCAGCTCCACCTGCCACCTTCCCCAATCAAGCCCAATGCGCTTGGCTGTCCTGAACTGGGTTACTCAGCCTCCTCCTTGGAAATGGTTTTATCCAGCTCTCAGCTGCCCTCCGATGATATCAGCCCTTCCAAGTTCTCACCTGCAGCTTCCCGAGAGGGTGGATGCCTTCCCCCATAAGGGAAGCTGCTGTGTTTTGAGACGTGCAGATTCTGTGCGTGTCCCTACAGAACTGGAGCCAAGAACTGGGTAAGAACGCGTTGGAGTGGAAAACACGAGGCCTGTAGTCACAACTGGAGGGACTGGCTGTGCGGCCAAAAAGGCCTCCCTTTCCTGGCTGTGTAGCTCTGGCCCTGCCTGGCATCACCACAGGTCACCACCACGGACAGACCCCCCAACACACACACCAGAACCAGGAGCCACATGAGCTGACCAACAGCCCATGGCTGAGACATGATGGGTGGAAGCCATTTCTATACCCAAACACTGGAAGCGTACTTGAGATCTGAGATTCCTTTAATCAGAAGCACTCGTCTCCTGCACTGTGCTTGTCAAGCCCCAGAGGGTGCACCTCTGATGGACTGGGTCCCTTAGAGCCAGCCTCGGGCTCTTGGTAAAAATGCATTTGCTTGATTTTATTTAAACAATGGTGAATCTCCAAAGGTGCCAAGTCTACATGCCAAGGGTCCTCCAGGCTGCAAGGCCACAGTCACTGTCACTCAGGGACCACCTCATTTGGCAAGAGAGAAAAACAGTGACCACCACAGAGGGCAGGGAGCGACAAAGCTTGTAGGCTAATGCTGCAAAAGCCGCTAGAAACTGGGGCCACATACGAGAGCCGGCAGGAGCTCCTGGGGGTCTGCGTGGCTCACAGGTGGGTGGCCCTGCTGCCGCCTTGGAGAGGCACCTTCTCCACTGGCTTTTCTCCTGAGTCTTTCTCCCAGGCCAGCCAGATTACCATTTAGGGGCCTTTGCCAATTCTCTGACTCGGGGACGTGAAGTAAGAATTTGCCAAATGCACTGAGGCTGGGCAATGGGAATTCTTTTTTTTTTTTTTTAAAGGCCAGTCAAGGAGAAATTCACCAGGAAAACATTTCCCAGGACATCCTCAGGTTGGTCTCCACACAAAGGCACACAGACTGTCATCTTCCCAGGGTCCCTCACCAGCAGGACGTGTCCAGGGTGCGCAGCACAAGGGCTTGGAGCAGCCCAGACACAAGGACAAGCGGCAGAGAGGGAAGACTTGCTGGGGACGCCCACTCAGGCACAGAGCTGGCTGCGGGCTGGGGGAAGGGCCAGCTCCAGGCACCGTACTCTGTTCTTCAGGAGATGCCAACCTCAGCCAAGACCTCAGACGGGGCCCCCACACGCAGGTTAACACGACACGGGGCACACAGCCCTGGAGGCGTCAGTCCACGGCGTCTCCAAGCTGGAGGGTCCCGCTTTCCAAAGTGTGTCCCCAGATGCAGATGTGGCTTTTCTAGAAAGCCATCCCCTCACCTGCAAAGGGGTTTCCTTGTCACCTCCTATGGGCACTCCTGGCACCTGTGTGGACCACACACTGCTTCAGACAAGCAGGTCTGGAGTCTTGCATTCTGGAGGAAGTGCCGACAGCTTGGTTTTGACACCATGTGTGTGCAGGGAGGAAGGCAGGGACAAAACAAACGCCCTGTCTGGAACAGGCCATCAAGGACAGTCAAGTGGCTGGAACGATGGCCTTGGCTCCAAAGCTAGAGAAAAGGGGCCGGGGCAGGTGAGTGGGCTGGGCCGTGCATTCACAGTGACATTCCCTAGTGACTCAGGTCACTAAGCCCACTCCACAGGTGGGGAAGCTGAGATCAGAGGGGAAATGCTTCTGTCCAAACTCCAAGCAAGCCGGTAGAGAAATGGGGATTCACTCCAGAGTCCCGGCCCCAAGCCTGAGATCCCATCAACGTCCCGAGCTTGCTCTCCGCACACTGTGCCCGTCACACCTGCGCTGCCTGAGCTGCCTGCCTCTTCCTGACTCCCTCCCAGAGGCCACTGCTGCCCGGCTTCCCCCAGCAGGGGTGGAGGGCAACACATGTGTCACACACGACCCAGTCTATCGTTCTACCCGCTCACGGGAAAAGAGCGCCAGAGGAGGGTCCTATTTCCTGAGAAAACCATCCGCCAGCCCAGGGTGCAGCAACCCCACGGCTTCAATTCTCACGCGGTCCCGCGGCTGTCCCCCTAGATCCGCTGTATTCCGGCTCGTTCTCTCTTTTTTGGTAAGACATGCTCAGCTTCTTCCATCATGGCACTGACAAATACGCAGGTCTATGTCACGCTCTCTACATAAAGTGCTGGGGGGTGGCTGGGCTGGGACCCCCGACGAGGTGTGCGTTCTGGTCGAAAGGCCAGATTTCCAAAGTGCATGCTGCTTCTATTCACAGGTCAGAGTCCAGAGCCCCAGCGCCGCCCGGGATGTGGCCGCAAGGACGTGGCTGGTCAGGAAGTGAGGGACTGAATGTTCTTGAGCATCTCATCGAAGGCCTGTGGGGACGGCGCATCTGCGTTCCGGAAGGTGGCCTGGACCCGGCTGTACAGGCTGAAGGATTTCAGCTCCAGCCAGACGAACCCGAAGCGGTCCTCATCGAAGAGGATGAAGACCCCGGGGGTGCGTTCAGGGCTGGTGAAGCCGTGGCCCGCGATGAGGCCTGTGCCATAAAAACTGAACAGAAACAAGAGGGAAAGTGTGAGCCAGGGGAGGGCTGAGTCAAGTGCACTCCACATCCAGCATTCTGCGACCCCCTCTGTGCCTCAAGAGCCACATCCACTATTCGTCAGCCAGAAGCTGACTCCCAGAGCCAGCCTGTCTCTGCAGGGGCAGCTGGGGGTGTGGGCTGAGCCTGTCTCTGAAGGGGCAGCTGGGGGCGTGGGCTGAGCCCACCTGATGATGGACGCAGAGGCCAGAGCTCGGGGCTGCTCGGCGGATGGGCACTGACTCGCAGTGCCCGTGAGAGGGATTCACCCACTGACTGCACACTGCGGAGTCACTGAACGAAAACGAGGTCTCCGCAGGTTCGAAGAGCTCTGATCCAAAACACACGTTTCATAAAGCAATCCCAACGTGGAAAAAAAAAATCTTCATTTCTGGGAGTTATGTCCCCACACAAACAATGAGCTCTAACACAGACAGCCTGCGGCTGACACTAACTCCGAAGGAGGAACTCGCAATTACCCACTTATGGCTTTGAGGTCAACATCAGACAGGAAGACACTTGTGTCTGTCTTGTAAGCAGCTAAATTCTTCCAACAGATGACAAGAAGTAAGGGACTGGCCTGGAATCACCCACTGAGGCTCTAAAGGCCCCGGGGGAGAACAGCCCCATGGACCAGGACCTGGGCCTGAGGCTTCTCAGGTG
This sequence comes from Piliocolobus tephrosceles, assembly GCF_002776525.5. Lineage (NCBI taxonomy): Eukaryota > Metazoa > Chordata > Mammalia > Primates > Cercopithecidae > Piliocolobus > Piliocolobus tephrosceles. Next base: position 71,989,865 of record NC_045450.1, read on the forward strand.
CGGGGAGAAGTTCCAGGGCCCAGAGGCAGGTGCAGCCATCGCACTGTGGTCAGAACAAAAGCAATAGGCACTCCCTGTACAGGTGCCGTGGCCAGGCCCTGCAGACCCATAACTAGACAGGGAAGGGCCCAGGAGCCCCCATATTCAGCACAGCAGGGACTGTCCTGCAGGTTAGCTGGGGAAGGGGGCTGGACAGGGCTTCCTGGTCAGTGGCCACAACACGTGCTGCGACTCGCAAACTGGGTCTGAGCTGGTTGTGAAGTATGGGGGGTTTTGAGATTTTTGAAGGGTAACAGAGCTTTTTCCTTGTTTAGCTATTCAAACATTTACATCAGCTAAAACAACACTCCAACACTATTTGCATGCCTCTCTCTCTAAACCCCCGTCACCATTACCATACATGGGAACATGAAGAAAGCCCCACCCAGACATCCAAACCCCTCCAGGAGCTGGGCCGGTTGCACCCTTCCCTCCATGACGGCAAGTTTAGCGGGAAATGCAGACACATGACAGCATGGCTTGGAGGTAAAAGGAAAATGACTCGTAACTTGACAATGGCAGAATGACTTTGATGCCAGGAAACTGACAGGTGGACCCTCAAAATGGCCCCCAAGGCCACTGTCCAGCAGAACCCTCTGTGGTGATGGAATGTTCTAGAGCCGCACTGTCCAGCCACGTGTGGCTGTGAAGCACTTGAAACATGGCCTGGTTGGCTGAGGGCCTGGATTTTTCATTTTATTCAATTTCAGTTCATTTGAATTTAAACAGCTCTAAAGGGTAAGGACACGGGGCAAGGGCCTTGTTCATCTATGAGGAGCAGCCTGAACGGCAAGGGGCCTGGGGCACTGAAGGCGGTGGCCCAGACAAGACTGTATTTAAAAAGTCAGCAAGACACCAGCTGGGAGCTGCGCAGGCCTCGTCCCATGTCAGCCGCCCAAGCCCTGCAGGGGCAGCAGCAATGCCAGCCCCTCCCACGCAGTTTCAGCTGGTGTCCACTCCACTGGCCACCCAGGCACTGGCCCGGCTCAGCAGAGGCAGGCAGGGAGGAGGGAAGGGGCGGGAAAGCAGGACCCGCATGTGAACCACGCGCTGGGAGATGGCCGAAGGTGACCTGCAAGACGCTGACCAGGAGGACACCAAACTAGGCAGGCTTTCCACGGGGCGGGTGGACGCTCAGGCAACCCAGACGAGCTTTCCATGGGGCGGGTGGGGAAGGGGTCTTGTTCATTTCCTGCTTTCAAAGCTGCTGGACAGTTTACCTGATCTTTCACTTGACTGACTGGAAACACGTAGCTTTAGAAGCCACTGGGGGAGCGGCACTGCTGCAGGGACGTGAGGCGTCTGGAGGCCTTGTGCCCCTGGAGCTCTGAGCTACCCCAGAAGGGGTGGACGGACAGGAGCCTCCAGGACAGGACCCAGCTGTGCGGCCGCCTGCTCAGGTGCTGGGGGACGTGGCCCAAGGGGTCAGAGGCCCCACACTCCTGTCCCAAAGCACTGGCTGCCGCCCTCTGTGAGGTCACGGGCCCTCTCCGCCCGTGCTGCGTGTGGGGCTGGGAACCTCGCTGAAGCACATGCTGTCCCACCCTCGGGCCCCAGCGCCCGCCGCATCCTTACCACATCCTGCAGGTTCGGGGGTAGTCCTCGTTCCTGGAGCTCACGCCCACGGGCAGCACGAACGGCTGGCCCTGCCCACACTGGGCAGGCTGCTCGGCTGCGGCCGAGGCATCCCTGGGCTCGCCACTGTCCTCGCCAGGTGTCCCGTCTGGGCCCCTGCTGGGTGCCTCTGCCCTGGGCTGGGCGGGGCTTGGCGGGGACTCCCGGGGTCCCTGCCGGCTGCGACCCTCGCCCGCCTCGTGCCCGCCTTCCTGCTGCTCCTGGCGCACCCGCTCGCGCACCTCCAGGACAAGGCGGGAGAGCTCGTTGAAGTTGCGCTGGTTCTCGAGGTCGGGCAGCTGGATCCGGTGCCTCAGGTCGATCTCCACCGTCTGCTGCCCAGCAGGGATGTTGGGGTCGCCCTGTGGAGCAGGTGGTGGTCAGCAGGGCTCGGGCCAGCAGCAGCAGCACCGCTGTGCGGACTCCAGCCGAGACCCACCTCTGGTTGAGTGAGCTGGCATCAGCCTTCCCACTGACTTAGCAGCATCCTTGACGGAGGAAGAAATCTCAGAATCCCTTAGAAAGTGGCGGGGGCCAGCGACACCTATGAGTGCCCCTAAGGATGGTGGCTGGCTCACACCTGCTCAACTGCGCCCAGAGAAGTTCAAAGAACATCCCAGAGCCGGGCAGCAGCCCAAGGGGGCAGCCCGGATCTGTCCACCTGAAAGGCACAGCCCTGGGAAGATGCTTCAGCCCCAAAACTCTGTGAGGAGTCCGGGAGCCGAAACTCTGGAGCCCAGGGAATGCCCCATCATGCCAGATGTGGCCCTGATCCCTGGAGGGTCGAGGAAGAGGCTCTGCCCCTTCAGGCGCTGTCTGCCAGGATTCCCAATAACCACGCAGGGCAGGCGGGCAGCATGTGCCAGGAGCCCTGGCAGGCGGCAATGAGCCCCTGTTCACAGCCCCGGGAGAGGGGCGATACTGTTGGGCTCACCACACAGCCCACCCTCAGGCCACTCCAAGGAGAGGAGCTGCTGAAGCCCCGACGGTGGGAGCTGTCTGCGAGCACAAGGGTCTCCATGCAGCTGCCAGAGGGGCCCCTTTCCTGGGCTGTCCCCAATTAAATTTGAGCCTGTGTGGGGTCTGCTGTCCACACTTCCTAAACCCCCCAGCGCTGCCAGGCTGGCCAAGGCTGAGCGGTGGTGTGGAAAGTCCACCTTGGAAGCACACAGACTCCCTGAGGGTCTCGTGGAAATGCCATTCCAGTGCAGTGGGGCTGGCTGGGGCCCGAGAATCTGCTTTCCCGAGCTCCCAGGGCTGCGGGTGCAAGCTCACTCTGAGGAGCAAGGGTGCCGGGATCTGTGTCCGCCCAGGTTCCCTGACTCCACGGCCCAGTTGGGCCGGGTGCTCCCAGAGCCCCGCCGACCAGGGGAGCCGCTACTCACTGTGATCTTGGTGCCCCTGGCACGCCGGCCGTGGAAGCTGAGCATCACGATCTCCAGGCCGTGGCTGCCATAGGTACCTTTGAAGAGGCCAGGCTTGATGAGGTCGTCGGGGCGGCTGGGCGGCAGGTAGATGCGGCGGTAGGTCAGGCAGTTGCTGTGGGGAGCGGGAGGGTCAGTGCAGGAGACCTCACAGGGCAGGCAGGACTGCTAACGCCCAAGGCGCCAGGGCCAAGCTTTGCAGGGCGGGGTAGGGCGGGCAGCTCAGCTCAGCCAGGGCCAAGTGTCCACCAGGCCTGTGGGCAGCAGTGCGCCTGGGGGAGCCCTCGCCCCCCCCACCCTCCTGCACGCCCGCTTCCAACAAGACTTCTGGGGTTAAGGGGAGCACTGGCGCCAGGGCAGAGCTTTAGGCAGGAGAGGAAAGGAAGTGCCAGTTTGCTCCACTACCCGGAGGAAACGAGCTCAAGTCACCATGGAGGGGACCCCCGCACTGGGCTGAGCGGGGCTGACCTCTAGAGCACCAGTGCTGGTGGGGGTGACAAGAAATCAGACAAAAACAGATACTCGGGTGAAGGACAGGGGCTGGGGCTGTGCCACAGCAGCTACAGGGAGGCCTGCACTCCCAGCACCCACAGAGAGGGGCTGTGTTCTGAGCACCCACTGGGAGAGGGAGGACTGTGCCCTAGCACCCACAGAAAGAGAGAACTATGCTCCTAGCACCAGAGAGGGGCTGCACTCCCAACCCCCAGCAGGAAAGAGGGCTGAACCCCAGCACCCAGCTGGAGGGCTACATCCCAGCACCCACTGGAACAGAGGACTATGCCCCAGCACCCACCGGGAAGGCCTGCGCCCCCAGCATGCCCCAGAAGACGGCCACCCCAGCACCGAGCAGGAGCCGCACTCACTCGTACTGACTGGTGTAGATGAACTTCATGAGGATGAGCTCCTGCATGTGCTCGTGGAAGATGTCCTCCAGCGTGCGCCCCCATTCCTCCCTCAGCCACGTCCGAAACTCCTTCCAAAAGAACACAGATCATGACGATCAATATGACAGGAGGCTGTGAAGAGGCTGCCAGCTGTGCCACTGAGAGGACACAGTGTGTCCTTCTTTGTCAGCGCACAGGCACCTGCAGGCCCCTCCTGGTGGGGCAGGATGGACTCGGTGCTGGGAAGAGAAAGGGGAGCTGCCGGGTTTGACCCCATGGCAGAGGTGCCTGCCAACAAAAAGTGAAGGCCCCGGGCGCTTGGTCTGCTGGGTGGAGGCAGCAGGGGCTGTGCGGAGCCCAGGTGAGGTGGGGGCCACAGCCATGACCATAGCTCAGAGTGGGCCTCCCTTCCGTGCCCACCAGTCGGGCAGGAACAGCATCTACAGACTCTGGCTCTGTACCGCAGAGCCCCTCAGCCTGCTTCTCTGGCTCCTAGGAGCCCAAGTGTTCCGGGACCCTCACCAGCAACCCTGAGCCAAGTCAGCCAAGGATGACACACCGAGCCCTCGGCCAGTGACTCAGATTTTCCTTTTTCAAAGGAAAAGCAGGTTTGCTAAGGGAGCTCCCAAAAACTCTGCAGCCCCAGCAGTCCGCCCTGCATTCTGCCATCACATGGTGCGTAATGGTTTGATTCTACACAATTTATGGAATTCATCCAAACTTCCAAGTTCCTAGCTCAATACAGTGTTTCCAGTCATTATCTAGACTTAACTCTGAAAAGGACGCATAAGCAACTCACGAAAAAGAGGAAACACTACGGTCAATCGCTTTCACACGTCACTGCTCCAAACTCTGACAAGAAACAGAAATTACTGTAGGGGCTGCGCTGAGCACCTGGCAGGACCACACGGCCAACACAGAAGCCACCTGGATTTTTGTGTCCTAGCAGCACAAAATATAAAAATGAAATTTAAAAAACTCTATGTTCAAAATCCTCAAAAAACATGAGACTTGGGAATAAATGTTACAAAATACGTTTAAGATCTATTCTGAAAATCACAAAACACTGCTGAAAGGAAGTAAAAATGCCTGGGTACATAGAGACGCCATGTGCGTGGCCTGGGAGCCATCTAGGCCCCATTCCAAGAGCAGTTCTCTCCAGATTCATCTACAGATCCAACCTCATGCCAACCACAAGTCCACCAGGCACTACACAGACTGGACTTGCCAAGTCTGAAATTCCTATGGAAAAGCAAAGAACCGGGACAGACAGGCAATCAGGAAGGCGAGGAGCAAAGCAGGAGGACCAGGCCGCTCTCAGGACTTGCCCAGTATAAGCTCCCGTCACGAGATGGCGTGCAAGCCTCAGGCCTCACACTGGCACCAACAGAGCCAGCAGCCCAGAAACCTGCTGCAGACCTAGCTGCCTGACTGCAGCGGAGGTGCCCGTGCCTGCCCCTGAGGGAAGGAAGGTTTTCAGCAAGGTGCTCCTTCAGTTGGGTTTTCATATGGACAAGAAGGAATCACGATCCTGCCTTATACCACACACAAGATCATTCAAGATGGGGCACAGGCCTCCACACAAATGCAGAACCTGATGTGACGCTACCAAATTTCTATTTAAAAAAAAAAAATGGAGCCTATCTTTGCAAACTGAGTTTTTTAGGACTCAGTTTTTAGGACGTTTTTTAGGACTCAGAAAATAACCATAAAAAAACAAAAAGTTTCACAAATTGGACCTCATCAAAATTAAAACTTGAGTGGCTGAACTTGAGGAAAGGCTCTTTAAATAACAGAATCAAAAGTAACTGAATGTAATGAAGAAAGATTTCAATGTTACCACTGTGAGTAATGAGACCTCAACTCGACACCATCAGGAAGACGAGTGTGCACCTGCAGCCATGACCTCAGTTTGCATAAAGTGGTCCAAGCAACGGGACTACCAGCCAGACCCTGTTACCCAGAAGAAGGCCGTCCCGAGCATGTTTATTATGAAATTACTTATCAGAGCAATACATACAAGCCACAAGAAAAAAAAACAGGGAGCCCGGGACATGCACGACAACGATCCAGTTCACGTTGACCCAGGGCCTGCTCACTAAACACACCGTCCTCGCGACCCTCACGGCAGCCCTGGCAGAGGGGGCTGGGGTAACAAGGATGCCTGCTGGCTGCTTGAGACAGGAGCATGGCCCATCCTCCCTTCTCTCTGCTCCTTTCTCAGGCCTGAGATTTACAAAAGCCTCAGTCTGAAGGGAGGGGCCCGAAACACACAGGAGTGGGAAGGGACACGGTGGCTTGGCCTGGCACCCATACAGAAAAGGCCAGGTCTGGGTGGGCCCAAGGGTCCCATTTCTCACAAGGACCCAGGGCTGAGGGAACCCACAACCCTGGGAACATCACCAGATCATGCCAGTGAGGCAGCCTGGGCACAAGGAACGACCTCCCAGGGCAGCGGTGGCCCACACAGAGGTGCAGGGATGCCAAAGAGACTGCACTGCTCTCGCAGCCTCCCCTGTCCACGGCCCAGCCCCTCCAACCTCCCTGCAGACAGGACTCCACTCCCTTGGAACGTGCTTGATACGGTTTGGCTGCGTCCCCACCCAAATCTCATCTTGAACCGTAGCTCTTCATGGGAGGGTCCCTGTGGGAGGTAACCGAATCGTAGGGGCGGGGTCTTTTCCACGCTGCTCTCATGACAGTGAGTAAGTCTCACAAGAGGCGATGGTCTTACAAAGGGGAGTTCCCCTGGGCAAGTTCTCTCTTCTTTGGCTTGCCACCACGTAAGATGTGCCTTTCGGCCGGGCGCGGTGGCTCAAGCCTGTAATCCCAGCACTTTGGGAGGCCGAGACGGGCGGATCACGAGGTCAAGAGATCGAGACCATCCTGGCTAACACGGTGAAACCCCGTCTCTACTAAAAAATACAAAAAACTAGCCGGGCGAGGTGGTGGGCGCCCAGCTACTCGGGAGGCTGAGGCAGGAGAATGGTGTAAACCCGGGAGGCGGAGCTTGCAGTGAGCTGAGATCCGGCCACTGCACTCCAGCCTGGGCGACAGAGCGAGACTCCGTCTCAAAAAAAAAAAAAAAAAAGACATGCCTTTCGCCGTCCACCATGATTGTGAGGCCTCCCCAGCCACATGGAACTGTGAGTCCATTCAACCTCTTTCCCTTACAGATTACCCAGTCTCGGGTATGTCTTTATCGGCAGTGTGAAAATGGACTAACACAGCGCTGATCAGAAGCTATCAGCCAGCAGAGCACAGGGCAGTACCGAATTCCTATGCCCAATCTTTTACCTCAGTTGTGAAAATTATCAGCATGTGTCACCGTGTCCGAACCTCCTGGGATGTCCTCTTCCTGGAACGCAGCTCTCCCGGTAACCTACCTGCTCTCTGGCCTAAAAAGACTTAGCTAGAAAGTGGAGACGCGCTCCCAGCTGATGCATGAATCCACAGAGAGCCACCCTCTGAACCCCTACACGTCCTGAGAGAAAAGCAGCGAGGACACTGCAGGCCTCAAGACGAACAAAGGGACTGTGGGACCAGGTGACAAGCCCCACAGGAGGGCGCAGCCAGTGCAGCCCCTTCAGGAGAGGAGAGGCCGCTGTCACTCTAGCATGGGCGGGGCAGCACCGTCGCCAGCCCCAGCCTCTGCCCTACCTGGGACAGTGGCACCGTCACTCTGTCAACTCCGGGAGGGGGAGCTCAGGAGCGGGCCGAGCCGAGGGAGTGTGCTGGATGGGGTGTGGACATCACACAAACGGCAGCGCTCCACACACTGACCGTAGGCGTGCTGCGGTTCCAATCACAAGAGACAGCAAGGGGATGTTTCTGGGAAATAGCTGCTTCTAGAGTTCATACAGCAAATGAACAAAATGAGTCAGGAACATTCCAAAATAGAAGAGAAATACAAACAGTTAAAATTAGTGACAGGCCAGTGCAGTGACTCACAGCTGTAATCCCAACACTTTGGGAGGCTGAGGTAGGAGGATCACTTGAGCCCAGCCTGGGCAACACAGTGAGACTCTGTCTCTAAGTCAAAAATAAAATAAAATATAGTGATAAAACTACAAAAATTCGGCCAGGCACGATGACTCACACCTGTTATCCCAGCACTTTGGGAGGCCAAGGCGGGCAGATCACCTGAGGTCAGGAGTTCAAGACCAACCTGGCCAACATGGCGAAACCCTGTCTCTGCTAAAAATATAAAAATTAGCCAGGCGTGGTGGCGGGCATCTGTAATCCCAGCTACTTGGGAGGGAGGCTGAGGCAGGAGAATCACTTGAACCCAGGAGGTGGAGGTTGCAGTGAGCCAAGATCGCACCATTGCACTGGACAGGGCGAGACTACGTCTCAAAACAAACAAAAGCTACCAGAATTAGAATAGTGTGGTACTGACATGTAGACAGACATATGGATCACAGTATCAAGCCCAGAAATGAACCAAATATACAGGGTAACCTAGGACAAAAGCAGCACTACAAACTGATGGAGAAAGTGTGGTTATTTCACATCCAGTGTGGGGATAACAGAGCAGGTCTGCACAGAACCAAGGCTGGGGCTGAGCCTTACATTTCACATCAGAATAAATCCAACAGAACCAGACACAGACACGAGAGAAAAATAAAAGTATGAGCTCATTTGTAAACATATCTGGGTCAGGGAGAGATCTCAGGACGGCACTAAACTGAGAGTCTTTTAAAGAAAGATGGATACATCTGCTTATGTAAAAATTAAAAATACAGCTGGGCACAGTGGCTCATGCCTGTAGCCCCAGAACTTTGGGAGGCCAAGGCGGGAAGATCACTTGTGCCCAGGAGTTTGGGACCAGCCTGGGCAACAAAGTGAGACACCCCATCTCTGAAAATTAACATTAAAGACAAAAAGTTCCGTGGATGAAAACACACCATAAGACAAATCCAAAGACAAAAAAAAAATGAACAAGAAAAAAACCTGGCAACTCCTATCTGGAAGGGCTTCAGTTTCCAAATAGTTAACAAGCTCCTACAAACCCACTTGAAACCCGCCAACACCAAACAGAAAGAGAGGCACGGGCTCTGAGCAGACAGCTCCTGAGAAAGCGCCCACAGAGAGCTCCTGAGCCCAAGACACTAGGCTGGCCTCACTCAGAATAAGGGAAACATAAATTCACACCCCCAACAAGATTCCAGCACGACCTTCCCTCTCACCTTCACTCCCGGGGGTTCCTCTCATTTCCACAAGAAGCATCTGTTGTTATATTTACAATCCGGAAAAATACTACTCCAGTTCAAAATCAGTGAAGAGCCCACACAGAAGCTGGCTTACAGAAACTTTTCCTAATCCCAAAGAATACAGTACCAGAAATATAATACGGTTTTCTTTGTTAAGGGCTCAACAGCTGAGGAGTTTCTATTCTTGAAAAATCTGTTGACATTTTTCAATTAAATGTGAACCATAAGGCCTGGCACAGTGACTCACACCTGTAATCCCAGCACTTTGGGAGGCCGAGGTGGGCGGATCGCCTGAGGTCAGGAGTTCGAGACCAGCCTGACCAACATGGTGAAACCCCGTCTCTACTAAAAACACAAAAAGTAGCTGGGCACGGTGGAAGGTGCCTGTAATCTCAGCTACTCGGGAGGCTGAGGCAGTAGAATTGCCAACATCGCCCCACTGCACTCCAGCCTGGGCAACAGAACAAGACTCTGTTTCAAAAAAAAAAAAAAAAAAAAAAAGTGAACCACAGCAATCACACATACGTTGTAGGTTTCTGTGTATAAAATCAAATCTAAAATGACAGCGTAATAAATGAAGAAAACCTTTCCATTATTGATCATCTTCACATGCCATCTATTTGAGAAAACAGGAACCTCACTCACCTGCAAAGGATTCTAAGAAACAGGACATTTGGTTCATCTTAACCCTCTCTGCAGTCCTCTGACTATGGGGAAACCGCCAGAAAACTCAAACAAGCTAAGAAACGCACACCCTAACCGGGCACGGTGGCTCACACCTGCAATCCCAGCACTTTGGGAGGCCAAGGTGGGAAGATGGCTTGAGCCCAGGAGTTTGCGACCAGCCTGGGCAACGTGGCATAACCCCGTCTCTACTAAAAATACAAAAAATTTAGCCAGGCCTGGTAGTGTGCCCGGCTAATTTTTTGTTTTTTCTTTTGAGACACCCACGTGGGAGTACAGTGGTGCGATCATAGCTCACTGCAGCCTCCACCTCCTGGGCTCAGACAATCCTCCCATCCCAGCCTCCTAAGTAGCTGGCATGCCACCATACCTGGCAAGTATTTTTGGGTTTTGTAGAGACAGGGTCTCACTATGTTGCCCTGGCTGGTTGTGAACTCCTGACTTCAAGTGATCCTCCTGCCTCAGCCTCCCAAAGAGCTGGGAACACAGGTGTGAGCGACCGTACCTTCCTTCTTAAGAGTGTTTTTTAAGATGGCAGTAAGACTTAGATCCTTGAAAGCTAAAACTCAAGGGCAATATTAAAATACACACAGGCTTCCCCCCTGCACTGGCATGATCCGGAAGCCTCCACACAGTCTGCTCGAGGGTGGGAAACACAGGAGCTCTGGGTGCAGCCCTCGGGTCTCCCTGCAGCTCACGTCCTAGAAGCAGCCTCCCAGCCACCCCCCAGCAAGTGGATGTGCCCGCCAAAGGGGCAAAGCAGAGCTAACTAAAGAAACGGCCTGTGCAGTTCCTTCGTTCTGCGGTGGGAGGGGACTGGCAACCTGCCCGCCCGCACAATGCTGTTCCCCGAGTGTGCTGGATGCGCGGTCTACACCAACAATACTGGCTGAACCATGGGAAACGCCCACCATGCAGGTCGCATGCGGCTGACTTCCCTCCCGCGTGGGAAAGGTCCACGCCACGTGAACACAGGGCCGGCTCGTGGGCTCACCTCCTGCCTCCCGCCGGACATCCTGTGGTGGTCCGTCTGGTTACACTTGGTGGAGAATTCATCCTTCTTCACAATCTTCGGTGTTCGCAATGCGAGGAAAGAGGAGAGTGAGGAGCAGAGTCGTCACAGCATCCCCCACGCCAGGCAGGTGGCCACGACCCCTCCCGCACCACACCCACCAAACCCCGCTGCAGGCACCCAAGATGCAACCAACGCGGTGCCAGCAGAGGGAGCTGAGTCTCCCTGAGCAACACTCCCCCAGAGCAGGTGGCGGTGGCACATCTCAGAGAGGGCGTTTGCATTTCCCAGTGACACAGAGCAGCAAAAGGCTGCGTCTCACACGCAGGGTGTGACAGATGACACGCTGTGCTCACACGGGGGCCACCGCCAGACCAGATCAGAGAACAGAGAGCGCCTTGATTCCACACTGATATTCTTGCAAACAGGAAAAAAAGAAACACAGGAACTGAAATTGCAAAGAACCAGCGGCTCTAATTGAGGGCAGAATCAACAGAGGGGTCCGGCAAGTGACCGCTGCGGAGTCCACCGCACCACGGAGGCATGAACAAGAAAGCAGAGCAGGCCGGAGCTCCCTCCCACCCGCTGACCTGCTACAGCCCAGGTCTGCAGCTCAGAACAGCACAGCAGGCCTGGCTGGAGCCTACACAGGACAGCCCTGGGACAGTGAGGACCCAGCCCCGCACACACCTGGATGTGGCCGTGGTGGGGCCCTTTGTGGCCGTACATGCACTCCACCGTGGCGGCCTTCCTCTCCATCAGGTGGATCCTGAACAGAGGCTTGAATCTCATGGGGTCATCGACGTGGGGGTCATGGGGAGGCAGGTACATCCATCCGATGATGAACAAACCATCCACCTACAGGAGGAGACGGGCAAAGGTCCGCGAGTGGCTCCCAGGCCAGCGTGAGCGCGGCCCCACATGGCTCCCCGCACTGCAATCGCACAGAGAAGCTCCTGCCAGGCCAGCACGTGGGACGCGCACGCCCACCCTTGAGGTGCCTCGAATCCAAGCCAGTGCCCAGCACTATCTTCCAGCTCTATGATGGGGGTGGGCACCAGGAGGAGGCAGAATAATCCAGAAAGTGAGACCAGGTGAGGTGCCGACCGAACGGGGGTGCATTTCCCAACAGGAAAGAGTGAACAACGGCAGTGCAAGGGCCTCATTCACGTCCTGAGCTGAACAAACGGCCACTCGAAGGCGGCTTTGAGACGGTCCAGGAAGCGTGCCATGGCCTGGGCAACAGGCAACAGAAGGAACAATTGCCACTTTTGTCAGGTGTGGCAGTGACACGGAAATGCAGGAAACACCCCTTTCCTAGAGCGCTGCACGGAGGGAGGAAGGGACAGCTGAAATGCCACGGGCCTGGGATTTGCTTCAAAACCAAAGTGCAGGGGAGGAGAGAGACGCCAGGACCTCGGAGGGGAGCTCAGAAGCGTGAAGAGCTGAGGAGTGCACTGCCCATGTGTCCCCGTGTGTCTGGGCAAATGCAGAGGTGGGTGTACCCAGCATGCTCTGGGTACAGCGGCCACATGCTTATAAGGAAGGACAGCCTAGCATCACCCTCTTCTGGGACAGCCAGGACCCATGAGACTTCTAGCTCCAGCAACCGAGGAAAGAATTCCATCATTTCTGGGGCAAATGAGCCTGGGCCAAGCGTGAGCTGGTGCCGTTCTCTCACGGACTCCACTTTCCCCAATTATCCACTGCTTTTGGGGTTTTTTTTTTTTTCACTCTATTACTCACTGCCAGTAAGAAAAACAATTACCACCCTTCCTCCACTAAAAGAAAGGAAGGCAATCTGCCCACGCTGTGAGCTGCCGGGCTGGTCTCTAGGAGGAAACATCCTAAAAGCAAGGCTGGACCACGCGACGCCCAACACAAACACGGAGCAGGTTTCTCCAAGGCCGCTGCTCCTACCAGATGACAACTGAGAAGCTTGTGTGTCCCGGCCCCAAACCCCACCTGGGGGCAAAGCCCAGAGCTGCAGAGGAGCATCTGCCCGAGGGCCATGCACGCCAGGCCCGCAAGAACCTACTCAGAGGCCACGGGGAGACAGACACACCTGCCCTGCCCTCGCTGGGCTCAGCCCCTGGTCCCGAGTGCACAAAAGGGAGCCGGGCACAACCACAACACCAGCACCGGGTTTTCAACACAGCAAGAGCGATGGCGATAGTGATACCTCAGGGGCCGGGTGCCTGCCCAGAGCTCACCAAAGTCAGGGCGGGGCTTTCCTTTCAAGAGGCTCCAGCAGGAGGGCGCAGGGGGCGGGACGCAGGGTGGGAGGGAGAGAGGGGAAGAGGGTGGGAGGGTGGACCGGAAGCCATGCAGACCCCGCAGAGCACCACCTCCTCACTCCACAGGGACACCTGCAAATACCAAGAAAAGTCGGACAACTTCACTGTGTTTAATGAGCAACTACTTTTCAACATACATTGGCAGGTGACCGAGAACTACAAGCAGACATCTGCTCCTGGCCCCGGCCCCAGAGCTCCCATCAAACCTGCCCTCCTGCTGAGACCAGCCATGCAGACTGAACACTGTCTCCTAATTCCAGGAGGAAGAAAACAAGAAAAAGAAAAAAGACTGAACACACCAGAGAGCCATGAAGGCAGCCCAGAGACGAGGACCCAAGGCCCTGAAGAGAAGGGACAGGCTGAGGGGCAAGGGGCAGGGCCTTCTCCCCGCTTCCTGAGGCCACTGACCACTGGCTGGGGAGGAAGGCCCATGCCTGGCACCCGCAGGCTGGAGAGGCGCACACGGAGATCAGGGCCACAAAGGAGCCAGGACTACTGCAGCCAAACGCCAAAGATGGCAACCAGAGAACAGCCCCACGCTGCACACAGGCAGCTGCACAAGGCACCTGTGGAATCCTGAGTGAGGGGTGGGAGGTGGAGAAGGGAAGTAGAGTGACTGCTGAGAGGCAAAGCGGCCAAGCAAAGCATGACTCACAAAGCCAGGAAGAGAAAAGGCAGAATCGGGGCCTGGGAAGGAGTGCACGGAGGGCCTCTGGCTGGGCCCTGCAGAGGGCTGTGTCCTGGGAAGGAGAGTGACCCGGAATGAGAACGAGACGCCTCCCCAAGCCTGAGATGCACACACCCCGGGCCCGCGCAGAACAGGTGCTCTGACTCCGCTCTGCCTGCAGGCCGGGGCCAGGGACTCCTGGGGAGACCAGGCCACGGCACCCAGACAAGTGCCCAGGTGCATGGTAAGGGGTGGGGGGTAGCCAGCATGCCTGGAGATCAGGAGAAAAGGCGGGGGCTAGACTTGAAAGAAACTTTCACTACTATACCCAGAAAGATTAACAAAGAGAAGGAAAACTTCACCAGAAAACGAGAATTTAACAAAAAAGAAAGCCAGGCCGGGCGCGGTGGCTCAAGCCTGTAATCCCAGCACTTGGGAAGGCTGAGACGGACGGATCACGAGGTCAGGAGATTGAGACCATCCTGGCTAACACGGTGAAACCCCGTCTCTACTAAAAAATACAAAAAACTAGCTGGGCGAGGTGGCGGGCGCCTGTAGTCCCAGCTACTCGGGAGGCTGAGGCAGGAGAATGGCGTAAACCCGGGAGGCGGAGCTTGCAGTGAGCTGAGATCTGGCCACTGCACTCCAGCCTGGGCGGCAGAGCGAGACTCCGTCTCAAAAAAAAAAAAAAAAAAAAAAAAAGAAAGAAAGCCAGACTTCCATCTCCGGCCATCATTGAGTACCGGGACTAGACAGGCACTGCCATGGCAGACCCAACAAACAGGAAAGAAATGTCCTCACGGGTCCTCAGACCCCAGCAGCAGGCTGTCGGGAGAAGGGAAATGGAGGCGACCGCCACCAGCCTGGACTTCCGCCTGCAACATGCTAGCACTTTCCAGACCATGGCAGTCAGAAGGGGTCCACGGCAGAACCCAAGGAAACAGATGTCAGAGTGCAACATGGCTGCAACACGTGGGGCAAAGACCAAGAAAGGAAGGACCTGGCTGAGGGCGAGCTCCAGACCCTGCCAACATGTGCGCGCTGGGCCTTGGCATCCAGGAAGCAAAGGCCCTCACAAGCCACCCCCCCGACCCGAGAGTCCGAGGACAGGCCACGAGGCCAAAGTGTTGCTCTAAGTGAACCTTTGCCCATTTGGAAAATAAAATTGGCTCCTGAAAAGGGACGGAGCAAGAAGTTTTTGGTAATTACCTCGAACGCACATCTGGGCAGCTTGTCCCCAGGTAGAAGGGGCCCTCAAATTCCTCCACGTGAGGCACCGCTCCTACCCATGCACAGACCCCGTCGCGAGGCTCCGGGACTTACCACCACGTTCAGCAGTCCTCCGTATGGCCCGATATCTGGCTGCCACAATCCCAAAATGTGTCTGTATCGGTGAAGCACTACGGGGGAAAGAAAGAGCAAGTCTCTGTGTTAGACCCATCGTGCCTCAGGGAGCCCGGGGACCCCGACTTGGAGGAAGGAACCAAGAGGACTCACAAAAGGCTTTTTGCAAGAGAACCCTCCAAACACACGCACACCAAGCCTCTGAAGATCTGTCAGAAGGCGGCCAGGCGCGGTGGCTCACGCCTGTAATCCCAGCACTTTGGGAGGCCGAGGCGGGCAGATCACGAGGTCAGGAGATCAAGACCATCCTGGCTAACGCAGTGAAACCCCGTCTCTACTAAAAATACAAAAAATTAGCCGGGCGAGGTGGCGGGCGCCTGTAGTCCCAGCTACTTGGGAGGCTGAGGCAGGAGAATCACGTGAACCTGGGAGGCAGAGCTTGCAGTGGGCTGAGATTGTGCCACTGCACTCCAGCCTGGGTGACAGAGACTCAGTCTCAAAAAAACAAAAAAAAATCTATCAGAATGAAACTACCTTCAGAAGGCCTAAGTCAAATGAGCCTCCCGTAAAGTGATGAGCCTCCCATCAGTGGGAGGAAATCAAGCAAGGCTGGGAACTCTCCCTTCTAGGAATAAGATTGAGGAAGTGCAAACAGAACTGGACTACACCTGCCAAATGCTGAGACGCTGGTAGCGCTACAAGGCATGTCCTAAGCAATCAGATCTTTAAAGCTACGTCAACAATGAAAATGTCACACTCACCGAAGGCCCAGAACGCAACTTCTCCGTCCGTTCCTTGCCAGTCAATGGCCAGGCCAGGCTGAGCCATCTCACTTCCTGAGCAGCTCCAGGTCACCCTCAAAGCCGCCCCGGACCCTGCCCTGGCCTTCACCCCATGGGGTATGGGCCACTGCGCCAGCTGCCTCCCCTCCAGGCAGGCCTGAACCCCCAGCCCACCCACTGCCTCTCCCCACAGCTCCCTGGCCAGGCTCTAGGCCCTCAGCAATGTGACTGCCACCAGCCTTCCTGCCTCTCCACCCTACCTGCCCGCTCTCCATCAGCCTCGGCCTCCCAGGTCAGCCCAGCCCAGCTCCTCTCCTGCCCCCGCACTGTATCTGCATTCATGAGCCACCCCTTGGCTGCTAAATGCCTGATGAACCCGCCTCGCCTTCACCACTACCGTTAGTTCCCGTCATTCGGGAAGCCTTACCCATAAAGAGAAAGCAGTGAGCGGGACGATGGGGGAGAATGTGGCACCCAGCGACTTTCCCTGACCAGGCCTGGGTCCCCTGACGGTAGGGCCTGGGGATAGCAGCTGATCTGGGGGATGGTCCGAGGGAGATGGGGTGACCGGGTAGAGAGTACAGACCTGGCAGGAGGAGGAGTCAACACAAAGGGTGCTTTGCTGACACCTCCCCATCACGGTCACCAAAGGACAGAGGCAGCCGGCCAGGGCTGTTATAGCCTCACCCATCTGGGTCACTGGAAGAACAGGTCCCAGGGCCCCTAACAGTGGGACAGAAAGTGCTGGGAGCCATCATATGAGGGCTGCCTATGAGCAGGGGGCTTGCATTTACCCGGGACACCCAAGAGAGCAGCAGCCAAGACCAGCGCAGGGTGGAGGAGCACGCCTGGCACCTGTGTACCTGGAAAGCTCCCGCAAACCCTGGGTCCCGCAGAACGACGGAGCTCTCAGCAAGGCGGGTAATGAGGGATACACAGCAACCCAGCAGAAGCATCGCTCACTCAGTGGGAGGAGCAGCAGACCAGGCCTCAGCAGCAGGAGGCACGTAAGTCCACTCACAGCTTTACAAGACTTCAGTAAAGGCAGAGACAGGAAACATTCGTACATGGGGAGAAAACACTGTGAAGACAAAAACTCCCCCAGCTAATCATCAGTAATGTCATCCCAACCTAAATCCACACTCAGCTAATCACCAATGTCATCCCAACTCAAATCCACACCCAGCTAATCTTCAATAACATTATCCCAACACAAATACACCCAGCTAATCATCAATGTCATCCCAACTCAAATCCACACCCAGTTAATCATCAATAATGTCACCCCAACTCAAATCCACACCCAGCTAATCATCAATAATGTCATCCCAACTTTAACCCACACCCAGCTAATCAATAATGTCACCCCAACTCAAATCCACACCCAGCTAATCATCAATGTCATCCCAACTCAAATCCACACCCAG
>NC_045450.1:72007261-72042823 GCF_002776525.5 Piliocolobus tephrosceles
TAATCATCAATAATGTCATCCCAACTCAAATCCTTACCCAGCTAATCAATAATGTCATCCCAACACAAATCCACACCCAGCTAATCATCAATAATGTCATTCCAACTCAAATCCACAGGTTTTAAAAAATAATTTAACAAAATGATTCCAAAGTCCATATGAAAAGGGGAGAGCGGCCAGTGATACTCCAAATTTTAATAGACGAGTGCCATGAAAACGAACGAACAGAATGAGATATGAAGAAAATAAAACATAATCCCCAGGAAGCCCCAGTGGCAGCTGACCCAAGCGTGGAAGTCAGGGATTATGGAGCAGGTTGGGACAGAGGACAAAATGTCATGGGCCTGCAGATTAAAATTTCAGCTGGAGGCTAGGCACGGTGGCTCACGCCTATAATCCCAGCACTCTGAGAGGCCAAGGCAGGCAGATCACCAGGAGTTCAAGACCAGCCTGGCCAACATGGTGAAACCCTGTCTCTACTAAAAGTACAAAAAATTAGCCAGGCGTAGTGGCAGGTGACTGTAATCCCAGCTACTGGGAGGCTGAGGCAGGAGAACCGCTTCAGCCGGGAGGCAGAGGCTGCAGTGAGCCGAGACCACACCACTGCACTCCAGCCTGGGCAACGGAGCAAGACTCCATCTCGGAAAAAAAAAAAAAAATCAACGGTGTCAGCTATTTTTTAAAAATAAATTTCCATTAGCCAGGTGTGATGGCATGTGCTGTGGTCCCAGCTACCCAGGAGGTTGAGGTGGGAAGATCACTTGAGCCCAGGAGGCAGAGGCTGTAGTGAGCTATGATTGTGCCACTGCACTCCAGCCTGGGCAACAGAGCAAGACCCTATTTCAAAAAAAAAAGAAAAAAGAAAAATTCCCCCCTATTTCAAAAGCAACACACACACAGTCACCGAAGACAATTTGGAAAAAGGAAACCTAAAGCTCACCAGTAATCCCATCGCTCAGAGACCACATGTCAACACGCTGACGGACATGGTTCACGTCTGCTGTCCTGCACCTGTGTCTGCTTGCGTGAGCATGGGGGAATGAGCAAATGGGCAGGGTCTCAGGGCTCTGCAGGCAGTGGGGGCCACGGGGGTTTCTGAGCACTGGAGTGGCAAGACCACTCCAGACCACAGGGAGGAAGATGGAGCAGGGAGGGCAAGAAAGCCAGGACAGCAGCAAGGAGGTCGCCACCTGGATCTAGGGTACAGGGAATAAGAAACCTCTCCAGCCTTTGGAGAGGACGCTGGAGTCCACCGACAGCTCCCAGGGTTCAGCCCAGACCATCGTTGAGGAAGTTCCTAAATGAGCCTGGCTCTGTGCAGGCCGCTGCCAGCCACCCCACACACACACACCCCTTTCAGAACAATCCTCGGAGCCCATTTACAGGACACAGTCAAGCCGGTCTTGTCACTTTACGGTCACATTGACCTTGACAATGAAATGCACACTGAAGCATTTAGGGGTAAAATGTACTGATGCCTGCAAGTGTGAAATGCATCAGAAAATAAGTCCACGGATGTCTGCAGGGAGGGACAGCTGGGCGGCTGGGTGATAATGAAATGGGAGTTCACTGGACAATTCTTCCAACTTTTCTGTTTTCAAAAGTTCATCATGAAATACTGGGGGAAAAAAACACTATTCAGCATGGCGCTCTCCGCTCCTCTCCCCTCCCCTCAGCTCCCGCTTTAACTGCTAAGAACACTGCCCAACGAGCCTGCCTCAGACGCCTGGCAATTCCAAAGCGGGAGTTCCCTGTTGTGCTGAAAAGCAGCATTTCTGAAATGAAAACCCAGCAGCGTCCCGAGATGCCCGTTCTAAAGGGACATCTTCCCTGAGTCTTTAAGCTCTGCATGTTGGTCAAAGCGGTGACACCTTCACTGTACTTTGGAAGCAACGGCCTCTGCTGACCAGATGCCGACTCCTTTAGTCTGCAACAGACACCGAAACCATCCCAAGAGGTGAGTCAGAGAAACAGCGTGGCCAGATGGGCTGCCAGCGCGCAGACCCAGAGGCGACACAAGCTTCTCGTGGAATCGCAAAGCCCGTGTCTGAGAACACACAGTTTAAAAAGAGTCCTTACGAAGCACAGCTATCGCACAAGCAAATGTATTCATTCAAGAGATGAATCCATGGATGTAAATAGGAATTCAGCTCCCATTCGAATGGTCAAGAGCACAGCTGGACACATACGAGCGTGAGCGTGATTGCTCTACCTAAGGCCTCACCATTTTTATTACAAACATGTCATCGAGATGCACATCTTTCCAAATTCAAAGGACCCAGTCCTCCCTAAGGTGGGCTCGGGGAGGGGGGAAAAAAGGAGCCAGGAACAATGTTCCTTGCACTTCAGTGCCCCACAAGGCTCCTGAGTGTCTCAGTTAAGGGCAGCAGATGGTTACGCCTTCCCGCAAGCCCAGGCCACTTCGAGGGCTCACTTTTGGGCAGCTGCCACATTATCTTCCCATGTGAAATAGTGAGGGACAGGGCCAGGCGCGGTGGCCCACGCTTGTAATCCCAGCACTTTAGGAGGCCGAGGCGGGTGGATCACCTGAGGTCAGGAGTTTAAAGACCAGCCTGGCCAACATGGCGAAACCCCGTCTCTACTAAAAATACAAAAATTAGCCAGGTGTCGTGGCATACGCCTATAATCCCAGCTACTTGGAAGGCGTGGGCAGGAGAATCGCTTGAACCCAGGAGGCGGAGGTTGTAGTGAGTCAAGATCACACCACTGCACTCCACACTCCAGCCTGGATGACAGAGCGAGTTTCTGTCTCAACAACAACAACAAAAAATACATATATATATATATATCAGTTTCACACGGAGAGATGATCTTCCTTTGTCTGTACAGTGGCTCTCCACCCTGACTGCACGTCAGAATCACTAGGGACAAGGGAAAACGTCAACGCCGGGCTCCACGGCAGCCAAGTCAATCAGCAAGGGGATGGGGGGTGGGGTGGGGGGCCTGTCAGGGTTTCTGAGAAGCTCCCAGGTGACTGTGATGTGTGGCCAGGCTGAGAAGCCCAGTGCAATGTAATCATTCCACAACATACACAGATGTCAACACAACACACTGCCCTATTAAGACGTAATATATACAATTATCATCTGTCAGTTATAAAGAAAGAAATGCTTCTCTGACAATCTAGGAGGCTAAAGAACTACATAGGAAAACCAACAACCTTATTTCTGCTTTGAACGTTACAGTTTTTTCAGTACCCAAAATTAAACAGATGATTTAAAAGATGAGAATGTGAATAAAGACATCACCACCTCTTATTAAAAGTCACTTTAACATCTAGTAGAAGATTACCAAATGCTGAGACCTTTAAGATTTTAACCCTTATTAAAAAGAAAGTAATGAAACAAAAAAAAAAAATTGTTAATATCTGAGGAAAGGCTAAAAAGAAAGAAAATAATCCAGGCCAGAAGTCCACAAACTTGAGTATCACCCGAATCCCCGAGGGCCTGTTCAGGCCCAGCCCGGAGGTCCAGACACGACAGGTGCAGGAGGCGGCCAGGGAAGCTGCGTCCAACAAGTTCCCAGAATACATGGAGGCCGCTGTCCAGGACCCCACTCTGGGAGCACAGATCTGGCCTCACAGTGGAGCCTGGAAAACGTCAGAATAATCTTTGGAGGTGAACGCATTCCTCTAATTCCAGGCACTGAAAGTAGGCATCTATCTGCCCTGGGAGCCCCGGCATAAACGCTCCCAAAATGAATTGAAAATGAAGCCAAATGGGAATGGATCGTGAAAGGTGGGGTTACACTTTCTCCTTCCAGCACCGGCCCAGGTGCCAGCACATCTGGGAGAGCCTGGCTTCTGGTGCACACCCGTCCTGACTCAAGAGTCCCTGAACCTCGGCCCACATGCCACAGGTGGACTCCACGCCAGGAGACTGGCGGGGATGGAGATTTTGTGGGTGGATGCCCCTAACTAAAGGTGTTGGCCTGTGTTGCTCGGGGGACTCTACGGAAGAAAACTGATTAACGTGAGCTATCTTTCCATCAGCTGAGGCGTGGCCAGGGCTGCTGCCTCCTGCAGGCTGCAGGGGTCCACTCCTGGCCTTGTCCTGCTCAGTTCCTGGGCCCTCCTCCACCTTCAGAGCCACATGCAGCCTCTCCTGCCTCTCACTCCTACTCCCACCCAGGGCGCCCCTTGTACAAAGACCCTGTGATGACACAAGGCCTGCCTAGGTGGTTCAGGACGCCCCCCTCGCCTCAGGACCCATACCTTTACCCAGAGTCCCCGTTACCGTGGAGGCTGGACTGAGTGGTCTCCCCCAAAATTCATGTCCCTTGGAACCTCAGAATGTGGCCCTCTGCGGAAGTAATCAAGATGTAATGCAGTCATGAGCACGTTAGGGTAAAGGAAGGCTGGCGCGAAAGGGCCCGATCCACTGACGGCTGTCCTTCCGAGAAGACAGAGACTCAGAGACGACGGAGGGAGCCGTGTGGGGACAGAGGCAGGGGCTGCGGCGATGCGGCCAGAGCAGGAAGAGGCGGGAAGGAGGCTCCGCAAGGGCCGTCGGAGGGAGCAGCGCCCTGGGACACCTTGTCTTGAACCTCTGGCCTCCGGCCTGTGAGAAAGTGGGTTTCTGTTGTTTTAGACCCCCTTTCTGTTCATCTGCTCCAGCTGCCCTGGGAGACCCCCACACTGATTAGATGACAACTCCACAGGCTCTGAGGACCAGGATGCCGACGTCTCCGCGGCCCCTGCTGTGCTCCCACAGCAGGATTCTGTCTCATGTGCGCCTACTCCGCGTTCAGCTCCAGTTTCAGCAGAATGGAAGGAATTCCACTACATTTCTAAGCAAGGCACTCCATATTTTTAAGAGACATCATTATTAATATCTGGGTAAAGGCTAAAATGAATCAGTGTTTTAGCCCAGGTGCAGTGGCTCACGCCTGTAATCTCAACACTTTGGGAAGCTGAAGCGGGATAACTGCTTAAGACCAGGAGTTCCAGACTGGCCTGGGCAACGCAGGGAGACCTCATCTCTATAAAAAAATAGAAAAATTAGCCAGGCATGGTGGCACGCACCTGTAATTCCAGCTAACCAGGAGCTGGGGTCAATCATCTGAGCCCAGGGAGATGAAGGCTGCAGTGAGCCATGACTGTGCCACTGTACTCCAGCCTGGGCAACAGAGCAAGATCCTGTCTCCAAAAAAACTCAAAAATGCACTTTGACTGGCTTCACCAACGTGCAGAGAAGCAGATGTATCAGAACTGCTGTCAGGACAACAGGCTTAACACTCCCAACTCCTTACAAATGCTCATTATCCAGAGCGCCAGGCAACCTCATGCGTCCAAGGAAAAAGGAAGAGAAAAGATACCCCAAAAGTAGTGACTCTGAGATCACAAAACTACTCCACAGACCAAGCACGCTGGCTCACGCCTGTAATTCCAGCACTTTGGGTGGCCGAGGTAGATGGATCACCTGAGGTCAGGAGTTTGAGACCAGCCTGGCCAAACTGGCAAAACCCCATCTCTACTAAAAATACAGAAAGTAGCCAGGCGTGGTGACACATACCTGTAATCCCAGCTACTCAGGAGGCTGAGGCAGGAGAGTCGCTTGAACCTGGGAGGCGGAAGTTGCAATAAGCAGAGATCATGCCACTGCACTCCAGCCTGGGTGACAAAGAGATTCCATCTCAAAAAAATAAAAATAAAAAAATCTACTACTCAACATTAGGATCCCAGCTTCTACCGCATGGGTTTGTTCCAGGACAGTCCTACACTGAGGGATGTCAGCTCGGCCAGGGGCGGTGGCTCACGCCTGTAATCCCAACACTTTGGGAGGCCAAAGAAGAAAGACTGCTTGAAGCCAGGAGTTTGGGACCAGCCTGGGCAACAAAGCGACACCCCCATCTCTATCATAAAATAAAATAAGATGTTGGGCCCACCACACAAAGTCCAGAGGACCTCAACACGAACAGTTAACGGCCCACATGCATGATGGAAACACAAGCCACGCATGGCCCCAAAATACTCAGAAGCCCATCAGAGCAGACTATTCCAAAAGGTGTGCTGCTGTGAGAACAAATGCTGAGCTGCTCTCCATTAAGACACGCTGAGAGCACCTGAATACTGAAAACACGGACACATCACGGGCGTCAGGCTGAGGCTGCTGAAACTGGCTTTCTTTTTTCACACATAAGAACTTTTTCTTCCTGATATTCTAGTAGGTCACGGAGCTAAGAGACCAGTCACCATTTAAGTATGTCCGAAGAGAAATGCAACCCATGTTGAACTGCTGCTTTTCATTGTTCCAAATTTTTCAAGTTTTCTACAATGACTGTGTTTTTATAACTACACTCAAACTTCAGCAGGAACAACAGTATGTCAATCAAAACGCACCTATGATAAAGCCGCCCACTTGAAGCAACTGGTGCCACATCACAATATGAGGCTGCCCAGCCTGGATGAGCGAGAGGCCGGCCCGGCAGCATGGGGAGGAGATCTTTTCCTCGTAAGCTGCATGAAGCTTCCCTCCACCTGCCTCGGGGACAAAAGGAATGTCCCCTGCCCCCAGTGCAACTCTGGAGACTTGCTAGGCCCTGGCTGTGCAGCCTCCCCAGAGGCTGGTCAGAATTCCATCCTGAGTCCGCAGTGTACATTCCAGAGAAACTGTGAGACAGACATGCAACATGAGGAGCCTCTCAGTGCTTGTCCCCTTGTATTGAAGAGCCCTTGCCCAATCACCTGAGGTCAGGAGTTCAAAACCGGCCTGGCCAACATGGCGAAACCCTGTGTCTACTAAAAATACAAAAAATAGACGGGTGTGGGGGTGGGCGCCACTACTCAGGAGGCTGAGGCATGAGAACTGCTTGAACCCGGGAGGCAGAGGTTGCAGTGAGCCGAGATCACACCACTGCACTCCAGCCTGAGTGACAGATTGAGACTCTGTCAGGAAATGGAGGGGAGGGGAGGGGAGGGGAGGGGAGACAGGACAGGAAACGGAAAAGCCAGCACATTCGTGTCGGCACCAAGGAGAGACTGTTCTTGTCAATGCTCACAAGTCGACCGTCCCCTCCCAGGGCTCTGCTCGCTGACTGCTCAGAGGAAGGATTGGTCAGTCTAGAACAGCACAAATGTCTTCAAACGTTGCCCACCCCTCCTTTTCCACCTCAGCCCCTTCCAGCGCCGTGTTCCCCGTCCACAGACTACTGAGAGGTCCTTTGGCTCTGAACTCCACTCAGCTGAACAGTTCACCTCACCAAGGCAGTGTTGTTAGCAGGCATGTAAAGCGTTCAGACACCACCCTGAAGCGTGCTAACCAAATCCAGGCACCTGCGTGCCAACTTCAGGAAGGTCCTCTCGGTAAAGTGGGACCAGGCTCCCCAACTGCAGCAGTCTGCTGAGATCTGGCAGGACGATCAGAGAAATTCTGGGAACGACTCTTATTCTTTCTGCTTTCAGTAGGTGTTTCCGGAAATTGGGCATTTATTAAACTTAAGATGTAGGTCTGCTCCCAACAGGCCATGCAGACTCACGGGCAATCTGGTGGATGGAAAGCAATAGTAGGGGCTCCACGAGCCTCAAGAAACTGCAACACCGCTTTTAGTGCAGGCAGGTGTTTTCAGTCTCTTCCTGGACAGCTGAAATTCACTGTCTCCATCACCACTCAACCACTCTGAGCTAATAAAAAGTGGAAACAGGCCAGGTGCGATGGCTACACCTGCAATCTCGACACTTTGAGAGGCCAGGGCAGGAGGACTGAGCGAGCCCAGGAGTACAAGACCAACCTGGGCAACACAGTGAGGCCCCCGTCTCTACAAAAAGCTGAAAAACTAACCAGGCATGGTGGCACACGCCTCTAGTCCCAGCTACTAGGGAGGCTGAGGCAGGAGGCTCGCTTCAGCCCAGGAGTTCAAGCATACAATGGGCTGTGATTGTGCCACTGCACTCCAGCCTGGGCAACAAGAAAGACCCTTCTCCAAACAAAAGTGGAGACAACATTAAATTCCTATGACTGTGGCTTAGAAAAGTTTCCAGAGCTCCATCAGAAGAATTCAGTTCTTTTTTTTTTTTTGAGACAGAGTCTCGCTCTTGTCACCCAGGCTGAAGTGCAATGGCGTGATCTCGGCTCACTGCAACCTCCACCCCCCAGGTTCAAGTGATTCCCCCGCCTCAGCCTCCTGGGTAGTTGGAATTACAGGCGCCTGCCACCATACCTGGCTAATTTTTGTACTTTTTAGTAGAGATGAGCTTCACCATGTTGGCCAGGCTGGTCTCGAACTCCTGACCTCAGGTGATCCACCTGCCTCAGCCTCCCAAAGTGCTGGGATTACAGGCGTGAGCCACCGCGCCTGGCCAAAAAGAATCAAGTTCTAAAGAGTCAACTGTTGGCCAGGCATGGTGGCTCACGCCTGTAATCACAGAACTCTGGGAGGCCGAGGTGGGCAGATCACTTGAGGTCAGGAGTTCAAGACCAGCCTGGCCAACATAATGAAACCCCGTCTCTACTAAAAATAGCAAAAAAATTGCTGGGCGTGGTGGTGCACGCCTGTAATCCTAACTACCTGGGAGGCTGAGGTGGTAGTATTACTTGAACCCAGGAGGCAGAGGTTGCAGCGTGCTGAGATTGTGACACTGCACTCCAGCTTGGGTGATAATGAGACTGTCTCCAAAAAAAGAAAAAAAAAAAGGAGTCCACTGTTGCTACCTGTACTTGTCTGTTGAGAGTATATGCATATGTGATTTTTAATTCACATAGGCTATTAAAATGTGACTAATAAAACTCAGAAGTCAACTATTCATATTTCATTTTAGAATAAAAGTTTTAAAGCTTCTACTGTTCGTTCCTCTCTGCCTCGGCATGAATTTTCGCAGTAGCTCCTCAATAAATGATAAATGTGCAAACGTGCATTAAAGTGATCTCGACTGGTACTACACAGAAACCACTGCAGAAAGGTGACCCAAATGTGGCCCGGGTGCAACCCACAGGTGTGATCTTTGTCACAGACGAACCAGAGCCACGCTGCGGCAAGTGAACGTGAAAGGATGACAAAAAGCCATGAGGTCCGCTTGCTCCGGGACCAAAGCTGTCCCATGTGTGAATAAGGGGGCCCTCCCCATGCAGTTCTTGGCCGTGCTGGCTGCCACAAAAGCCAAAGCTCGCAGGAGGTACATACGGCAGGTGTAAACGTCTCTGTACGCCATGTGCTCATAATCAGGGAGAATTTTCACAAAACGTCCCGACTTCACGCGAGGGTTTATACCTGAACAGACACAGCAGGGAAAGGGCTAAGGATGGCTCCCTTTTCAGGACTGTGCAAACAGCGTGCATACGACCCAATGCCCGCCCCTCACCAGTGTGATACAATCCCCACATGTTTACGCAGCCACCCAGGACACAGGGAGGCGGCTCTGAGAAACCTGCTGGAGAGAACACTGTGACACGTTTTCCTTCCATAAGTGATGCCACCAGAAACTCATGGTGGCAGCAACCTTGGGAATCCTTTCCACATTTGATCACGCTCCTCCCGCGGCCAGCACACGCTAGGCAGGCCCCAGGCCACAGCTCACCGGGGTTCAGGAGGTGGGAGGGCAGGTGTCCTGGCCGGCGAGCATATGAGATGACTGTCTTTGAGATGATATGGCCCAAGTGGCTTAAGAAACTCAAAGAGCATCTGCCTTGCAGCAATGAAAAAGAAAAAAGAAAAGAAGCTCAAAGAACAGTCAGAAGATGAAAACTTGTGCTATGAGACACGCATAGAAACCCTCTGACCATCAAAAAAAGCCAAGAGTTTCATCCAATGAGCAAGAAATGGGAAAGCCCCTGGCACTGAAGAAACACCTGCGGGAAGACAGCCTGGGGCCGACGAGCCTCTGCCTGCTCGGTGAATGTCACAGGTGACTCCGGAAAGTGGGGGAGCCAGAGAAACATGAAACGGGGTTGGGGGGCTCAGCCTCCCCACAGAACACCGAAGGGAAGAAGAACTTCAGAAGGGGGGCCGCCTCTCCATACCTGGGGGCTTGGACGGAAGGCACCACAGCTGCATTTCCCAATCACCACAGGCAGTCCCATCCTGAAGGCTGGAGGCCCAGAAACCAGAGAAACAGGCAGCTCCAGGAGCACCAAGTCGCTCTGGTGCTGCCTACATTTCTCAGCTCTAAAGGGCCTCTATGCCTAATAAAAGCCACTAGTATCCAGAATGGCAGAACGGAGAACAGAGCGTCCCCTCCCTCAATTTTAGCGCTGTTACTACCAGTGCTGTATTCAAAATGTGACTGTAAGATGGTTTCTGAGAAAACAAAAGTACGGACTAAATCACTTTTATTATTTATCATTGATATGCACTGTCTGCTTCTGGTACGAAGTTAATCATGGATGATAACAAATAGATTCACTCACGCTTCGCGTAGACGTCCCGACAAGACACGCCTGTGATCTCCAACTTCCGCAAGTTTTCACAAACACCGTACTCTGTAACAAGAAACATTTGCAGAAATTTAAGATTAACAAGTCCTAATGAGACAGACAGGGGCAGGCTGCTGACGGCTGGCAGCGGAGGTGCACACCTAGCCTCAGCCCCATCTCCAGAGTACATCTGTCACTGTGGAGATTTCACTGATTTCTCCACATTCAGTCAACACCCTTGTTCACCAATGAAGACATTATTCTCTTTTAGTCAATGTCACCCTTTACAAAATAATAATCTGCATTGTCTCTTCTAATAAGCTCGAGAAGCCTAACCACACAAACCAACATCAGACAATCCCTAGTTTATGAACAAGGTGAGGCCGAATTCAGTTGTCTGGACACAGTGCCATGTTTCCATGGAAACAAGGTCACCACTGGTGTTAGGGTGCAGACGGTGCCAGAGGCCAGTCCACCCCACGTACTTCCCTGTGCTGCCTGTGTGCTCAACTCAGCCCGAGGCCAGGAGCGGATCGTGCAAGACATGGGGGAAGGGGTGAACACTGTCCCTTCTCCACTGGCTAGCCTTGGCCAGGCCCAGTGAAGGGCTCCTGGACACCTCCCCCTCCCCTGTCCTCATATCCTCACCTGCTGACAGCACCCTCCTCTGTCCCCTACTCCCACCCCACCACAGCTCCAGTTTTCACAATCACCAACACCCAGCACATCCCAAGCAAAACCCCAGGTCCTTCAGCTTGGGTCTCCGCAAGCCTTTGAAAGGAAAGACCACCAGGGGCTAATCCACACAACCACAGAACTGCACGTGGGCCAAAGGCTGCCACTGGCGATACCTGCATTCTGAGCTTTCCATGTGCTGTGTACTATGCCAAGTCATGCTAGGCATCACCTCACTGCATCCTACAGCAGGCCCACGAGAGAGGCACCACTGTCGTCTCCACTTTCTCAACAGAGAAAACAAGGGCTGAGAGGTGGCGTGACTCCACAAAGGAACTCGAGCTTATGGTCAGCTGGGACCAAAAATTGAAGCCTAGATCAAAAAGCTTCCTTCGCAGTGAGAATGTGGCAGGGGCACAACACCGGAGACAGGACGGGGTGGCTGGGTCTCCACACGGACCACTGCAGCTCACACTGACTGTGTTATGCCCTGTGCAGGCATGAGAGCCTGACAGTGACCTTGAAGGTCAGGACCCTGCCCTGTGGCAGAGAGGGAAACCGGGGCCAGTGAGGTTGGTGGCCATCAGAGCTCACTCAGCAGTCATAATACAGGAACAAAGTAAAAAACAGAACCAAAGTACTGCCCCCCATCATGTGCCTTTTGATAAGCCCTACTCGCCCGGAGGCCTCGTCCCTTCTTGTCAGTAACACGGATGCTATTACCCCAAATCCTTCTCTAACTGCAAGCACTGACAGTACTCAAAGTAAAGCTCGAGAAGCAGACAAGGTGGAGACAGCAGTTGAGACGAGGTAGCTGCTACTCAGCAAACCTCTTTCCAGGGGAGCCGTGCAGGCTCCTGCCTTGACAGCATGTCCCCTGCCTCCACTTCTGAACCCCAGGCTCCTGGACAGCCTGCATCTCCTCTCAGGAGGCCTGCGGGTCCCCCTTAGTGGGAGGACCTGGGAAACCACATCCTAAATCCAGTGGGCTCCAGTGAGGAGTGCCCAGAGTGGGTCCCCGAACGAACACACCCAGTGAGGAGATGCATTTTAGTTCTTTGGAGAAAGAAACAGGAATTACAAGAGTGAGTCACTGCAGAGCTCCTGCAGAGCCCAGGGAGCTGCTGATCCCGGATCTAGGCCAGGGCTGCCCCGATGGAAACACAATGTGGGCCACAAACAGCATCGACATTTCCTAGCAGCCACATCAAAAAGGGAACAATTAAACAGGTCAAATTCATGGTTATATTTTATTTAACTCAATATAACCAATTATTATCATTTCAACATGTAGTCATTATTGAGTTATCTTTTTTTTTTTAAGAGGTGGGGGGTCTCACTATGTTGCCCAGGCTGTAGTGTAGTGGCTACAGGTAAAACATACACACATGCATACATTGATTGACGGATGGATGGATGGATGGATGGATGGAGTCTCGCTCTGTTACCAGGCTGGAATGCAGTGGTGCAATCTCAGGTCACTGCAACCTCCGTCTCCCAGGTTCAAGTGATTCTCCTGCCTCACCCTCCCGAGTAGCTGGGACTACGGGCGCACACCACCATGCTGGGCTAATTTTTGTATTTTTAGTAGAGATGGGGTTTCAATTCACCATGTTGGCCAGGCTGGTCTCCAACTCCTGACCACAAGTGATCTGGCCTCCCAGAGTGCTAGGCTTACAGGCGTGAGCCACTGTGCATGGCCAGAGTTTAAACATTTACTTATCAATTACTTTGTTGTTATGACCAGGGGAGTCAGGGACCCCTGTCATCACTGCAAACAGGTCTGGGGACCAGGACCTTTGTCTTCCCCTTCAGTCAGGGCCAGGGATGAGGAGCTGAGATGCAGCATGAAGCAGCCCAGGGGCTGCTCTGACAACCATCCAGGCTGACTCCTGCTAATAATGACAGAGAAAAAACCTACACCAGGTGGGAGTTAAAAATAAAACAAAAGCCGGATGTGGTGGCTCACGCCTGTAATCCCACCACTTTGGGAGGCTGAGGTGGGCGGATCACCTGAGGTCGGGGGTTCGAGACCAGCCTGATCATCATGGAGAAACCCCATCTCTACTGAAAATACAAAATTAGCCGGGCATAGCGGTGCATGCCTGTTATCCCAGCTACTCGGGAGGCTGAGGCAGGAGAATCGCTTGAACCCGGGAGGTGGAGGTTGTGGTGAGCCGAGATCATGCCACTGCACTCCAGCCTGGGCAACAAAAGGAAGACTCTGCCTCAAAAAAAAAAAAAAAAAAAAAACCAACACCGGCTCCTCTCCTTTGCCTCATGGTCTATGGGCCTCCTGGGTGACTTGGGGCGTCTGACGCTTGCCTGCCAAGCAGGACCAAGGACTGGTAAGAATTTCTTCAGTGAAAATTTGTCAATGATAGAATAATAATGAGGAAAATTCTGCAACTGCCTCCAGAGAATTTTGTTTTAGACGAGCTCTCCAATTGTCCAAGGTGACTGGCTAGAATGGCAGGAATAAATAGGTTTTTAAGGAAAATGTCTTGCTACATGGTGAAGTGCTACAGGGAAATCAAAGAATGATCAGAGAAATGCACAGGGACTCTGTGAGAGTCTGCTGAGAGGGACTCTCAGCAAAACCAACACTGAGCTGTGGATAAAAAAGGCAAATGATAAAAAAAGACAGTCTGTGCTACAAATAACGGGAGCAGCGTCTTCGTTTTTCATCTGTAAGTTAAAGGAACTGGACCGGATCATCTGTAAACTCCCCCCTTCCAAGCTGTCAACAGCCTACGATTATCTAGTTGGAGAAAAAAGAATATTCACCAGCAAATGTTTACAAATGGGAGGGGGAAGGGGACAGGTGCTGACGCAGAGCAAGGACGGGGAGGGCAGGGCTGGCGGGGTGAGAGCTGTGGCCGCAGGCTGGCAGCCGCCCCACCTCCTGTTCCATTACAATCTTATTTCGGTTATGTTGATACAACACAGACTGTCCTTCCAAGTGATCACAGGAGTCCAGTTATTTCTGTCAAGTCAGCCAACCAGGAAGGGGCTGCAGACAAAGTGCGGCAACAGGGATTCCACCAGGCCGTGGAGCTCATCCCGCAAGGCGCCTCACCACACAGGAGGGCTGACCCCAGGGAAACGTGTCACCAGGACACAGCTCGAAGCTCAAAATGGGCCTGTGTGCTCTGTGCAGCTGCTAGACTCTGCCCTGAAGAATCACAGGGCACCTAGTGAGCACTGAAGCCGCCGAGAGGCCCTGGATGGCCAGGTGTGCAGTGGGGCGGCACAGGGCGTGCACCAGGACGCAGCCAGCCCGAGGCCAGTTCACGCTGACTCCTCTCCATTACCAGAAGTCCAGGGAGCACCTGTCAGTGTGGAAGTCAGAATGCTCAGGCCAAATACCGAGATCAACTAACTATTCAGGTTGAACCAGAGGCCTGGGCGGGGACTTCTAACTGCCCACCCATCAGACTGAGGGACACATCACCCCAGGCCACAGCCCTCCAGAATGCAGTACAACCACTAGTTATGACTTCTCAGCTACAGTGATCCCTGGGAGGAACTCCCACAACTAGCACCATCATTTAGTTTCACTTCGCAGATTACAAAACATTTTACCTGGTGGCTTATGCCTATAATCTCAGCACTTTGCGAGGCCAGGGCAGGCAGATTACCTGAGCTCAGGAGTTCGAGACCAGCCTGGGCAACATGGCGAGAGCCCATCTCTACAAAGAATACAAAAATTAGCCAGGCATTGTGGCACACGCCTATGGTCCCCGCTACTCAGGAGGCTGAGGTGGGAAGATCATCTGAGTCCAGGAGGTGGAGGCTGCAGTGGGCCAAGATAATACCACTGCAATCCAGCCTGAGTGACAGAGCGAGACCCCATCTCTTAAATATATAGATCTATAGATATATCAGGCCGACCACCCAATAATTACAGCATTTTCTGTGAGGATATAAAGGTCTTTGCAGTGATGACAGAAAGAGAAAACCAATTTGCTTTAAGGCGAGATTCAAACTAGGAGTAGAGGGAGGTAAACAGAGGCAGGTGGAATGAATCTCTGGGCCAGGCCAAGGGGTCAGGACTTCTGCTGCAGGCGGAGGGGAGCCTCAAAAGGCTCCTCCGCAGGGGCAGTGGGCTCCCTGGCAAGGCAGTGGCTCTCAACCCCTCAAACCAACCCCACTCCTTAAAACAAATACTTACTAACACCTCCTAGATCCTCATGAAAGCAAAGAAACGATTCTATACACAATTGTAAACAATTAACATTGCCCTAATTGTAACAGGAAGGAATACAGAAATCCATCAAGGTGCGTTTTGCCATGTGATGCTCAGGTAAGACTTCAGCAGAGCCTGGCTGCTCCGGGCGTGGTCCGAGGACCTGCAGCACAGCATCCCTGGGAGCCCAAAAGGGAGTCCCAGGCCCCACCCAGACCCACTGAATCACCATCAGCATCTCAGCAAGATACTTGGGATGGCTGGAGGAGCCCTGCACAGGCTGCTAACATCTCTGCCCATGCAGCCCACCATATTCAGCGCTGCCATGGCAACATGCCTTTCCAAACAGCTTCCGGGAAAGTTCTGAGCAAAATACAGTTTTCTCTTAGTTGACAGTATATGAAAAAACCGTATGAAAAACACTGGGTGTAGGCCGGGCATGGTGGTTCACACCTGTAATCCCAGCACCTTGGGAGGCGGGGCAGATCACTTGAGGTCAGGAGTTCAAGAACAGCCTGGTCAACATGGTGAAACCCCGTCTCTACTGAAAATACAAAAATGAGCCGGGTGTGGCGGCGGGAGCCTGTAATCCCAGCTACTCAGGAGGCTGAAGCAAGAGAATCACTTGAATCCAGGAGGTGGAGGTTGCCATGAGTCAAGATTGCGCCACTGCACTCCAGCCTGGGCAACAGTGAGACTCCAACTCAAAAACACAAAACAAAAAACCAATCGGTCAACGTCACCAAAACCAACCAGAGTAGAACAAACTGTCACAGCCCAGAGGAGGCAGAGGAGGCGCGAGGACTAAATGCCACAGGGGCTCCCAGACAGGATTCTGGCACAGGAGAAGGATATGAGTGAAAACTGCAGCAATCTGAATCAAGTGCAGGCGTGGTTAAGGATAACGGATCACTATTGGTCCATTAACTGTGACAAATATGCCATACTAACAGAAAATGCTCACAACTGGGGAAACCAGAGCATATGGGAACTCTCTGCCCTTCCTTGCAATTTTTTAATAAATCCTATAATATTTAGTTTATTTAGGGGGAAAAAAGGCTCCTTAACATAAAACACCTCCTAGGAGGCAACACCCATGGCTATGGTGGCAAGGACCCAGGCAGAGGTGAACAGAGCAGGCAGGATCAGGGCAGAGCAGAGGCCTGGAAACGCCCAGAGTGCGAAGGTCCCTGAGCACTCCAGGTGTGGGAGAGCCAGTAGGGCAGAGCTGGGAGGCAGAGGGAGGCACGGGAGGGTCACCTGGAAACAGCCGGGGAGCAGGACTGGAAAGCCAGCTCCCAGGAAAGGAGTGGGCACACAGATTGCCACTGAGGACAAACGGGAAAATATTTATGTACCACAGTTGCTGGGAAAAAACTGAACAAAAGAGCTCCAGCCAACAGGATCATCCACGATGGGCTGCTACACGGAGAGAGCGGAGGCAGAGGGCAGACAGGCCGGCTGCTGGGAGTGTGATGTACACTCTTCTGCAAAGACAGGGGCACACTTATCTAGGGGCAGATGGAGCACTCTCTGGCGACCTCCAAAATAGCAATGTGGAAAATAAAAAAGAACCAACAAGACGGGCACAAGGGCTCACACTTGTAATCCCAGCACTGTGGGAGGCCGAGGCAGGAGGCTTGCTTGAACTCAGGAGTTCAAGGCCAATCTGAGCAACATAGTGAGACCCCATCTCTATAAAATTTTTTTTAAAAATGAGCCAGGTGCAGTGGCACACCTCTAACACCAGCACTTTGAGAGGTTGATGTGGGAGGATTTCTTGAGCCCAGGAGTTCAAGGTCGCTGTGAGTGACAAGCCACTGCACTCTAGCCTGGGCAACACAGTAAGACCCTGTCTCAA
Organism: Piliocolobus tephrosceles; assembly: GCF_002776525.5. NCBI lineage: Eukaryota > Metazoa > Chordata > Mammalia > Primates > Cercopithecidae > Piliocolobus > Piliocolobus tephrosceles. Next base: position 72,024,354 of record NC_045450.1, read on the forward strand.
AAAAAAAAAAAGAAAGAAAAAAGAAAAAAAACAGAAAGAAATATGATGTTTGTGAATCCAAAGCAGGGATAAAATACTTGCATGTAACATAGGTTGTCAATCTGAGGGACTGTGGGTTGTCAATATCTCTGCAGATCGCTCACCCTCAGACCAGCTCAGCAGGTCACACTCACTGAAGTCAGGAAGTAACAACCACTGGCCTACCTGCTGTCACTGAGCCGAGCTCCGCACCGCCCCCCGCCCACTGAAGCACATCAAGATTCCCGGGGGGTTCTGCCAGTGTCCTGATAATCAGGTGGCTCTTCCTCTGGCCTACCTGCTCTCACTGAGCCAAGCTCCACACCACCCCTGCAAACCACTGGAGCACATCAAGATTCCCCGGGGGGGCACCACCCCCCCAAACCACTGAAGCACATCGAGATTCCCCGGGACAGGGGGCGGTTCTGCCAGTGTCCTGATGATCAGGTGGCTTTTCCTGAGACCCACCAGTCAGCTGTCACTATTTCCTGACTCTCCATAAATACTCTGTCCTCTTCTCACACAAATGATGCACTTCAAATTCATTAGTTACTGCATAATGAGACTGGAGCTTCAGTTTGCTGTGTGGTTTAAAGGACAGCCCCTTTCCAGGTTCCAGATGCCACTAGTGCACATGACACCTCACTGACAAAGCAGTCTGGACTGAGGGTGCTTCTCCTCTGATACTACGCATTTTCGTAGTTGCCTTAATGCTGCAGGCAAGATGCTCTGATTCCCTGCGCCAATGGCTAGATGGGCGGACACTGGAAAACGCACCCATTTGTGCTTGTTGTTTATGCCGCCTGAAGTCGTAAGCCAGTCCTCTGCAAGCCATCACCACTGTTCCTGGGCAGTTTATCTTTGCTCAGATTGCTGAAGGCTGGTGACTTAGTTTCATGAATTTTCACTGAGCCCAGAGCATCCCCTAACCTGACAGAAACAATGCATTTAGCCTTTTATTAACTGCTTGGACTTCTGAATGAGTCCAAGGTTTTTAGCTAGGATAGCCACATCGACAGAGCCCAGGGCCACCATCATTCTCTGGATACCTCACCAGCAAATGCACTGCTAATACCCAGTAGGAGATGAACTCCAGAACTTGATAAAGCATCCACAAAAATGCCATTACAATTTGGAAGAAAAGCAAAACGATATGCACAGTGCTAATGAATACAACAATCCTTAGTGGGTTTTTCCTGCTGTCACCAAAAGAACCAGATGAGAACAAATGAACCAGATGAGAATAAATGTCATTCTGACCCAACTGCTCCTGTAAGGAATTTTCCACAGGATGAAAAAAGTATTTTAAACCATAGGGGTTAAGAACAATTACACATCCTTTTATGGTTCTACAAACCTTCTCATAAGTCATCAAGGGAAACTGCCCTTAACACAGCTTTCAGGCCAGTGTCCTTTCCAGCAACCACGTACCTTTCCTTCCAGAAAGACTGGCAAGTGCTAACTCCCACCCTGCTGCAGAGATCCAACCCAACTCCAGACGGCCAGCATGACCTGTGCTGCCTACCCACTTCCACGCAACAGGTCCAGTGTTACAAGCTGTTAACGCAGTGTCCTCGCTAAAAGTTTCCTTACTAATCTACTTCCTTTTTTTTTTCTTTTCTTTTTTTTTTTTTTTGCCTTTATAAGAGGAAGTGTTTTTGGAAATTATTTACCTTAATAGTTTCAGAAAGAGGAACAGATAATCTCAGTTCAACATGACTGGCAGTTGGCAAAATCTAGCAAAGCAGCTGTTCTGATTGCTAAGGAATTAATTTAGATGCTTTGTTTTTTGTTTATTTGTCTTTTTGAGACAGTTTCACTCTTGCTGCCCAGGCTGGAGTGCAGTGGCGCCATCTCAGTTCACTGCAACCTCCACCTTCCAAGTTCAAGCAAGTCTCCTGCCTCCGCCTCCCAAGTAGCTGGGATTTCAGGTGCCCGCCACCACACCTGGCCAATTTTTGTATTTTCAGTAGAGACGGGGTTTCACCATGTCTCAAACTCCTGACCTCAAGTGACCTGCCTGCCTTGGCCTCCCAAAGTGCCAGGATTACAGGCGTGAACCACTGCACCCGGCCTTTATTATTTTTCTTTTTTATTTGTTTCACTTGCTCATGTGAGAGGAAATTGTCTGATTGGAATACTTGAAATGACAATCTAGTTTTGTTATCATGGTAAAAATAAACATAAAAGCTACCATTTTACCCACTGTTGACTGTACGGCTCAGGGACACTAAGTACCTTCATATCGCTGTGCGGCCTCCCCCGCCATCCACACGTAGAACCTTTTCACCTTCCCAAACAAACTCTGTCCCCGCTGAGCGGCACCACCACGTGTCCCCAGCCCCTTCCTCGGCACCCACCATCCTGCTTTCTGTCTCTCTGCTGTTGACTACTCCGAGGCGCCTCCTCCGAGTGGAACCATGCCGTACTTGTCCTCTGGTGACTGTTTATTTCACTTAGCATAATGTCCTTCAGCTCTGCGCATCACCAGGATTTCCTTCCTTTTTAAGAAAGGATCGCGTTCCACCCTGCGGGGACCACACCGTGTTCATCCGTTTATTCACGGATGGGCACTCGGGATGCCTCTGCCTTTTGGCTACTGTGAACAAAACTGCTCCGGACAGAGGTGTCAAAATGTCTGAGTCCCTTCCTTTCTTTTTGGGGGGTATATACCCAGAAGGAGAATGGCTAGATCACGAGGTATTTCTAAGTTTAAATTTTTTGGGAACTATAACACTGTTTTCCACAGTGTGACCATTTTTCACAAATTTCTCTTGCTTTTGAGACAGGGTCTCACTTTGTCACCCAGATGACAGAATGAGACTCCGTCTCAAAAATAAATAAGAAACATTTCAAAAAAAAAAAAGCTATTTAAAAGCTGTTTTGCCAAGGGGAACAAAACAGCGCAGTGACCTGACCTGAGTCCAGCTACACTGAAGCTGCATCCTCTTGTGACTCAACTGCCAGGGGTCACCAACCTCTCTCTGCACATGGTCTTCTTGTCCACAGAGCTCATTGCTGAGTGGTGGCCCTCACTGGAAACCCCTTCGCTGCAGCACAGGCCCAAATGGGGCCCGCATCTAGTCCGTCTCTCTGGCGGAAGTGGTTCTGAAGAGCCCTTACTGTCCCCGTCCCACTCTCCCCTCCCTCTCAGGGGGCCGGGGAAGACTCATCTGCTTCATGAGCACCCCCAAACCCTGGGAAGGGAAGATGAAGAGGACTGGAGGTGCACCCTGGCCAGCATGGCCAAGCCCGCACTCAGCACACTGGGACAGGAGGGACAGGGACACACAGAGTCACTATTCTGTGCTCGGCACTGGCACTAGGGGGGACTGCAGTAAGAAGGCACTTGGCATCATCCTCCCAAAAGCACCACTTGAGAAAGGCACCACGCTAAGAGGCCGTCTGGGGCAACTTGGCAGGTGCCTGAGCATGGAGAGAACTTCACCCAGCCCCAGGGCACTCAACACCAGGGACTGCAGTCGGCACTGCAGATTTCAGCTGCAAGGGCTGCGCCAGCCACCAACCCCCAGACCCAGGGGAATAGGAGCCTGTGGGTGGGGATGACTGCAGAGCCAGTGGGGTGACCCCGGGCATGCAGGCGGGGAACCCAAGGGAGAGGGCCCTGTGGGACAGGCAGAGGCAGACGCTGTGGCCCCTGGGACACTGCCGGCCCTCAGCCTCCCTTGAGGAGAGGGAAGCTGGGAGCAGAGGGGGCGGCAAGTGCTGAGGGACCTGCTGGCTGGTGACCTACCCGCTTCACAGTCAGTTTTCCAAATAAAACCAAAAGACACTGATTGGAAAGACTGCGTTTGTGTTTGCGCTAAATTAGGGGATAATTACAATCCGTTGGAAATATGGCTTAAATTCTTCTGCTTCGGAGGCTAAAAAGGAAGTTAAGGCACAGGAAATGAGCTGGCGGTGGCAGAGGGGATGTGCTCCCAGGCTCCAAGAACAGCGCTCCAACTGCGGCCCGGCACTCCCCAACACTCCCAGCTCTGCAGCCACCAGCTTGACTGCATGGAAAACTTGCTGTTTTTAAATAATGCAGCAGATCTGCAAACACTCCAGCGGCCAGTGTCCCCTCAGGACGGAATGGAAAAGCCAAAGCCTGGGCACAGCCCCCAGGCGTCTCCTATCAAACACCAGAGTATGTAGGTGCTAATGAGGTGACCACTGAGCCAGCGTGCCTCCTGCTCAAACAGTCTCATCCCTGCAATGACAATCTCCATGTGGACAGGAGCCTTGAGAAGCCTGGCGCCTCCAGCGAGGACTTACGCCCCTCCTCTGGCACTCACGACAGGCACCCACCGGCCAAGGAGCCCCCTCTCGCTGAGATGCAGTGGTCATCCCCGATACCACTCCTTCCCAAAGGGCACAAACAATCACTCGGTGACGCTGTTCGCGACCCTTCTGCGAGTCTGACTCTACAATCCTATCACCCAGGACCTTCCTGAGGTTTCAGACGCGTCCTCTTCCTCCACGCATGCCGGGAAGGCCTGATGAGTCCTGGCTGATTCTCTCCGTCACCCCGGTGGCCAGGGATGGTGTCGCCGTCAAAGGACGCTGACCCAGAAAGGGGAAAGACGGTAGAGACACACGTGTTTTTTGAGAGGACACTTGTTCCGCTCCAAGATCCCAAGATGTCCTGGGTGTCCATGCCCTTTCCAGTCAGAAAGACAAACCCCAGACCCTCAGATGCATCATGTCATCGCATTACACACTGAATCAGTGAGTGTGCAGCGCCAGGACCTCTAGAAACCAATCAGTTCTCCTGGCCAAGTGGGCAAGGAGCAACCTGTAGCTTGTGCCAACCTCCTATAAGTTAGAATGCCGTAACCGTCTGGGAATGAAGCCCCGCTGGTTTTAGCCTTATTTTACTCCATCTTCAGCCTTATTTTACTCCATCTTAAACAGCCCCTAATGGGCGGGCGCGGTGGCTCACACCTGTAATCCCAGCACTCTGGGAGGCCGAGGCGGGCGGATCACGAGGGCAGGAGATCGAGACCATCCTGGCTCACACGGTGAAACCCCGTCTCTACTAAAAATACAAAAAATTGCTGGGTGAGGTGGCGGGTGCCTGTAGTCCCAGCTACTCTGGGGGCTTAGGCTGGAGAATGGCGTGAACCCAGGAGGCAGAGCTTGCAGTGAGCCGAGATCGCGCCACTGCACTCCAGCCCGGGTGACAGAGCGAGACTCCATCTAAAATATATATATACATATATATACACACACACACACACACACACACACATTCCTGAAGCCAAAGTTTTTTTTTTTTTTTTGAGACGGGGGCTCACTTTGTCTTCCAGGCTAGAGTGCAGCGGTATGAACAAGCTCACTGCAGCCTTGACTTCCTGGGCACAAGCAATCCTCCAGCCTCCCTCAGCCTCCAGAGTAGCTGGGGCTACAGGTGTGCGCCACCACGCCCTAAAGCCAAGTTTTAAACCACTAACTTGCCCCTTTAACTTCTTCCCGAGATGACCCCTCCAGTTTCAGCCATGTTTAACCACAGCCATAGTTCTCATGTTGGGCATCAGCAAATCAAAAGAGAACAGAAATAGCACTTTCTTCTGCATTCAAAAACAACATTAAATACTGGCTTTAAACTTCCCATTTTTATCCCACAGATCAGACAGTACAGATGCTTTTCAACTTGTGACAGGATTACATCCCAATAAACCCACTGTAGATATGAAGGCCAGGCATGGTGGTTCACGCCTGTAATGCCGGCACTTTGGGAGTCCAAGGCAGGAGGTTCCTTTGAAGCTAGGAGTTCCAGACCAGCCTGGGCAACACAGTGAGACCCCATCTCTACAGAAAATACAGAAAATGTGGCCAGGCGTGGTGGCACATGTCTATAGTCCCAACAACTTGACACAGGCTGAGGCAGGAGGATTCCTCGAGCCCAGGAGGTCAAAGTTGCTGTGAGCCATGATCGCACCACTACACTCCAGCCTGAGCAGAGTGGGGCCCTGTCTCAAAAAAAAAAAGGGAGGAAAATGTGGTAAGTTAAAAACGCATTGACTACTTGACTACTCCTAAGCCACGCCACATCACAGCTTAGCTTAGCCCACCTTAAATGAGCCCAGAACACTTAACTTAGCCTACAGCTACGCAAAATCATCGAAAATCACTTTATTGTATAACAAAGCGTTGACTATCTCGTGATTTATTGGGGGCTGCACTGAAAGTGGAAACAGAATTGCTGCATGGGTATGCGCAGCTGTTTCTGCCGAATACGTATCGCTCTCGTGCCAGCCGAACAGGCCTAAGTTCGACTGTCTGTATAGGAAAAGGGTATTTCTAGCGATGATGAAATTTAGACCCACCCTAGGCTTACAATGGACAAAAATGTTGTACAAATATTATTCCACGTAACATTAAAGGATTTGCCATTCATGGAGGAAATGTCAAGCTATGAATTCTAAGCTCAAAACTGGGCACCGTAGGGACCATGCTGGCTAGCGGGCCTCGCTCTCCGGAGTTCAGGGAGGAGTATGCGCCTGAGTCATTCCTGTTTTTAAATGTAATCTTTTGTTACTATTTGAATGCTTTGATTCAGAATGATGCTCTGAATTTCCAAAGCATATCAGCTTTAGGCAGACTTCATGAAGTAGCTCACAAATGAACAGTGCTGGCTGGGCGTGGTGGCTCAAGCCTGTAATCCCAACACTTTGAGAGGCTTTGAGAGGCCGGGGCAGGCAGATCACCTGAGGTCAGGAGTTCAAGCCCAGCCTGGCCAACATAGTGAAACCCTGGCTCTACAAAAAATACAAAAATTAGCTGGGCACGGTGGTGCGCCTTTGTGATCCCAGCTACTTGGGAGGCTGAGGCAGAGAATTGCTTGAACCCGGGAGGTGGGGGTTGCAGTGAGCCGAGATCACGCCACTGCCTTCCAGCCTGGGCAACAGAGTGAGACTCTGTCTCAAATAAGAAATAAATAAATAAATAAATGAACAGTGCCAAAATGGGCTGGCATTTCATAACACATCAACTAAATAGTCAACGACTAACCAAAACAAGCCCAGGCAGGGCCAAAGCAAGAGAGGCAGCCAGCTCCTGCCCCAGCACCCCAGAAAGTCAGGGCTTCCTTAGAGTCCTCAGGCAAGGAGCTGCCGGAGGCCAGGGGGGTGACACATCAGAGAAGGGCCCCGCACCCACCCTGCCAGGCCCTGCAGGCTGGAGTAGGTTTGGTTTTGTCTCCCATCCGGAGAAGGAGCCCTTATTTGTGATCTGCCTGTCCCAGCATCAGAAGTACAGACACGGCTTTCAGTGGGAACTCCCTTCACCTGCCCAAAGAAACACTATTAGAAAAGATTTAACCCACCAGCTCCAAGCTGCCCCTGCCACCACCGTTAGCCTGAGTCACTCCACTTCCTGACATGCAGGGGCCAGAGGCCACAGTAGTATAAAAATAACCAACTTACTATTGCCAACAGTACACTGGAAATCTTCAGCTTCTCACTGACCAAACATATTATAAATAACCACCTCATTTCCAGTTGCCAGGGTATTCCCCTTGCCCCCTACTGCCAAAGCATCCGATCCCTTTAGAAAGAGCCTTAAACACGCAAGCCTCACCCATACCCTAAAGTCAGTCATGGCCCAAAATTCTCTGAAGCATTAAAAGACAGGCAGAGGTTCCCTTTTTCCCACTCCCATTTTTGTTGCTTGTTTTCTGCTCTAGAAAACTTAGTTCTCTTTTTTTTTTTTGAGACAGAGTCTTGCTCTGTCGCCCAGGCTGGAGTGCAGTGGTGTGATCTTGGCTCACTGTAACCTCTGCCTCCAAGGTTCAAGCTATTCTCCTGCCTCAATCTCCCAAGTAGCTGGGATTACAGGCGTGAGCAACCACGCCCAGCTAATTTTTGTATTTTTAGTAGAGACAGGGTTTCACCATGTTGGCCAGGCTGGTCTCGAACTCCTGACCTCAAAAGATCTGAACGTCTTGGCCTCCCAAGGTGCTGGGATTACAGGTATAAGACACCTCACCCGACCCCACTATTAAATTATAGAAAGTATTCAACATCTGTGAAAAGAAGAAAATAAATACAGAAAGCAGACATGTAAACATTGGCTGGTAAACACAGAAATCAGCCTCACTCACCACCCCTCAAGACACTAAAAACTGGAGCCACCTTATACCCCTGCCAGGATGCCAGGTGGGCAAGGACCATGCACCTCCCAGGCAGCCCAAGCTCTGCTCCTGCTCACAAGGCTGGGGCCCGCCCTGTTTCTCACTTGAACTGGCCTGCCCTCGACCTTATCAGCATCCACCATAACCAAATGTGAGGAAAGATGAAGTTTCGGGGCTCAGAGAACTAAGACCAGATCTGTCTCATATATGACTATCCCATCTGTATTTCCAAACACAATGAGACGAACAAAGTAAGACACCTGTAATACCACACAGGCTTGCCCACCGTCTGATGCCTGACCTAAATGAGGTGGAATTAAAGCTGCCACAGTGAACCCGTGAAACCGAAAATCTAGCTGTCTACCATGTTCGTTAACTTTGGGGTGTAAACTGATCACTTAAGCATGGAGTTTGAAATCTATAATTTTGATTAAAGTTGGAGATTTTAGGCTGGGCACGGTGGCTCATGCCAGTAATCCCAGCACTTTGGGAGGCCAAGGCAGGCAGATCACTTGAGCCCAGAAGTTCCAGACCAGCCTGGACAACATGGTAAAAATCTGTCTCTACAAAAAAATACAAAAGTTAGCCAGGCGTGTTGGCACGTGCTATAGTCTCAGCTACTCAGGAGGCGAGGATCACTTACGCCTGAGAAGTCAAGGGCTGTAGTGAGCCGTGATCGCGCCACTACACTCCAACCTGGGTGACATCACGAGGGAGACTCTGTCCCAAAAAAAAGTTGGAAATTTTGCCAAAGTCACTATAAATGAAGTTGAAAAGCAAATGACTGTAAACAATGAGGAAATGTTTTGCAATATATTAAACAGGCCAAATACAGCGGCTCACACCTGTAATCTCAGTACTTTAGGAGGCCTAGATAGGCGGATCACTTGAGTCCAGGAGTTCAAGACCAGCGGGGGCAACACAGTGAGACCCCATCTCTACAAAAAAATTCGCTGGGTGTGGTGGTGCACACCTGTACTCCCAGCTTCTTGGGAGGTTGAGGTGGGAGGATCACTTGAGCCTGGGAGGCTGAGGCTGTAGTGAGCTGTGACTGCACCACTACACTCTAGCCTGGGTGACAGAAGGAGACCCAGTCTCAAAAAAAAAGAAAAGAAAGAAAGAAAAAAAAAAAAACATGTATATGTAAAAAAAATAATAATAAAAAAAAAAAAAGAAGAAATCTAGGCTGGGCACAGTGGCTCACGCCTGTAATCCCAGCACTTTGGGAGCCTGAGGCAGGCAGATTACCTGAGGTTGGGAGTTCAAGACCAGCCTGACCAACATGGAGAAACCCCCGTCTCTACTAAAAACACAAAAAATTAGCCAAGCATGGTGGCGCACACCTGTAATCCCAGTTATTCAGGAAGCTGAGGCAGGAGAACTGCTTGAACCTGGAAGGCAGAGGTCGCGATGAGCCAAGATCGCACCATTGCACTGCAGCCTTGGCAACAAGAGCAAAAACTCCATCTCAAAAAAAAAAAGAAATAAAGGAATCTATCCAGGTTACAGAAATAAAATCCACAAATCAAAGAAACAGTAATAGGAAAAAAGGAGCAAAAATGAAAGATAAACACATAAAATAAATCCAAACGGTCAATATATATTTTTTTTTTTTTGAGACGGAGTCTCGATCTGTCGCCCAGGCTGGAGTGCAGTGGCGCGCTCTCGGCTCACTGCAGGCTCCGCCTCCCGGGTTCACGCCATTCTCCTGCCTCAGCCTCCCAAGTAGCTGGGACTACAGGCGCCCGCCATCTCGCCCGGCTAATTTTTGTGTTTTTTAGTAGAGACGGGGTTTCACCGTGTTAGCCAGGATGGTCTCGATCTCCTGACCTCGTGATCCACCCGTCTCGGCCTCCCAAAGTGCTGGGATTACAGGCTTGAGCCACCGCGCCCGGCCTTCAATATATTTTTTAAATGGGTACCTTCACCAGTTATCAGGCAAATGCAAAATAAAATGCCACAAAATAAAAATGCAAAATAAATGGTCAATAAAATTCACCCAAACTGGCATCTATTTTTAAGGAGGAATCACGGAGAATTCAGCAGAATTACAGAATTCACTGGATTAAATGAGAAGCTTACATGCTGGGAAGACACACAGCAGCTACTGTGCGATACTGCATCCGGGCAGTTAAGTTTCTCCTTCTGTGACTTGCCTGTCCATGGCCTGGTGACAGGTGTACAAAGAAGGGAAATCACTCTGGGAAGCATCTAGCAAAAGTGCTTATCTCACCCCCGCCTACCCCAGCAACACCACTCCTGGATATAATCTTCAGAGAAATGTTCAAATATATATGCATCCAAACATATGAGTGTTCACTGCCACACTGTAACCAGTGAAAAAATAAAAATAAGCAAAAGAACTCTGTGACCACTCAGAGTTATGAACCATCACATACCTTTTTTTTTTTTTTTTGAGATGGAGTCTCACTCTTATACCCCAGGCTGGAGTGCAAAGACGTGATCTTGGCTCACTGCAACCTACACCTCCCAGGTTCAAGCACTTCTCTGCAGGAGATTAGAGTGGTGGGAAAAACTATAGGGAGAGGATGCAAACCTTCTGAAAGGTGGGAAGGTTCTGCAGAGCCCCGCGGGGGAATAGCTGAAGGCAGCTGTACTATAACCCTGAGGCAGAGGGCATGGAGTAGATACAGGGAGTGTGGAGGAATTTATCTTAAACAGGCTTGTTTACTTATGTTGACCAGTAACTGACCTTTGATCATCAGCACATGACATTCCCTGAAAGCGGAGCAATAAATGTTAATTACCTGCAGGCTGTGTTTGCTCCAGGTTTTCCGCATTGTGCCTGCACTGAATAAAAGCAAGCAGCTCTAGCTTCTCGGGGCTGCTCTCTGGCCACTAGAGCCAGGAAGTCACCTAGCTGCTCTTATACTGCATACCTGTGTCTGAGTACTCATTTCATCCATCAGCTAGGGCCTGCGGGACAGACCCGCCAATTCTCTCGCCTTGGCCTCCAGAGCAGCTGGGATTACAGATGCCCACCACCACACCCAGCTAATTTTTGAATTTTTAGTAGAGACAGGGTTTCACCATGTTGGCCAGGCTGGTCTCCAACTCCTAACCTTGGGTAATCTGCCTGCCTTGGCCTCCCAAAGTGCTGGAATTACAGGTGCAAGCCACCGCGCTCGGCCTGCATATCATTTAAAAAGACAGAACTAAACTTAAATGTATTAACATGAATAGAACTTAAAAATACAACTTGGGCCGCTGCACTCCAGCCTGGGTGACAGAGCTGGACTCTGCTCAAAAAAAAAAAAGGCCAGCCACGGGGGCTCACACCTGTAATCCCAACATTTTGGGAAACCAAGGCAGGCAGATCATGAGGTCAGGAGATCAAGACCAGCCTGGCCAACACGGTGAAACCCCATCTCTACTAAAAATACAAAAATTAGCCGGGCATGTCGGTGGGCGCCTGTAGTCCCAACTACTTGGGAGGCTGAGGCAGGAGAATCGCTTGAACTCAGGAGGCAGAGGTTGCAGGGAGTCGAGAACGCACCATTGAACTCCAGCCTGGTGACAGAGCGAGACTCCATCTCAAAAAAAAACAAAAACAAAAAACAAAAAGACAAAGGAACCAAAAGCAAATATGAAAATATGACAAATGATTTAAGTCATTGGGGATGGCTAGAAATATGCTTGGTTTATCATTTTTGTTGCGACAGGCAAGGTCTCACTCTGTCACCCGGACTGGAGTGCAGTAGCCTGATCACAGCTCACTGCAGCCTCAACCGCCCCAGGGTCAGGTGATCCTCCCACGTCAGCCTTCCACAAACATGCACCACCATGCCAGGCTAACTTTTGTATTTTTTGTAGAGATGGGGGTTTCGCCATGTTGCCCAGGCTGGTCTTGAGCTCCTGGGCTCAAGTGATCGGCTGGCCTTGGCCTGCCAAAGTGTGTCTTTAATGTCTCAGAATGAAAATTCTCATGTTAGCAGGTCACCTGGGTGAACAAGATGCTTTCATTCTACATCATGGTGTCTGGTGTCCCAGGACAGCTGCGCTGAGAACCACAGCAGTGGGAAAGAAAGGACTGAAGGGTTCTGTCTGTCTCCAGTGGCTTTCTACATCTCCATTAGGACTTTTCATATTTCTGTTGGCAATTCTAAGAATTTATTCTGAGCTGTAATTCCGGTTTTTCTATGGTATACCTTTGACTTTCTAATTACACAAAAAACTGTCTGTTATCCGTCTGCTGAGCCATATACACCTTACAGTTTCCCAGGCCAACCCCCCAGAGGTCACCACACAGGTCTGGCTGCCTGATGGAAAAACTTCAAACCACAACGACACATTCGTGGTGAATCTGAGTCTTACAGCTACACAAAGTGCAAATCAGAGCAAATGGGTAGACTCTACAGGGAAAGAGAAAATGGAACTGCCTCAATTTTAAATGGAACTCAATTTTAAAATGTAAAAAGAACTTTACTTTCCATGTACATGACAAAAATTTGGTATTACTAATACTCAGTTCTCACAATTTGTAAGACAAAAATAGACACTCTAAGAGAAAAAGACAAAAATAGACACCTTAAGAGAAAAAAAGACCAAAAAAGACACAAATAGGGAATTCGCAAAAAAGCGCAATAAAAATAGCCAAGAATCCACATCTACCAGCTAACATTGGGGTAGAAGGCTTCGCATGCATCACCTCATTCACCCTCCAAGTGCCTGCGGGAGCAGCACTTCCCACTCATGCTCCCAGCAGGACTTGGGAAGGTGAAGGCTTGTCCAGATCTCACAGAAGATAAACGGAGCCTGGGCTGCAGCCCAAGTTGGCTGACTCCAAATCTGGGGCCTTGACCATTAAACAACAAAAATAAAATGACAATCTCTACTGCCCAGGAGGACTTGGAGAAAGGGATCTTCTCATGCAGACCTCCTTGGGGTGCAAACTCAAGGAGCCCGACAACAGGTTGCAAAGGTTTTATCAACGTGCAGTCCTGCAAACCCACAATCCCACTTGAGGAAGCGCACCCTACCCACCGGCCGGAGGGCTCACACCTGTAATCCCAACACTTTGGGAGGCTAAGGCGGGCGAATCATGAGGTCAGGAGTTCGAGACCATCCTGGGCAACACAGAGAAATCCCCGTCTCTACTAAAAATACAAAAATTAGCCAGGCCTGGTGGCACGCGCCTGTAGTCCCAGCTACTCCGAGGCTGAAGCGGGATAATCACTTGAACCTGGGAGGCAGAGAACTGCAGTGAGCCAAGACCGCGCCACTGCACTCCAGCCTGGGTGACAGAGTGAGACTTCGTCTCAAAAAACAAACAAAAAAAAAAAAACACGAAGGAAGTGCACCCTACCAAGACAATCTCAGAAGTTCCCAAGGATACATGTCAGTCTCCTAAATTTCTATAAAATGCACAAAGCAGTCTTCAAAGCACTGTTTATGCATGGAAAAAAATGCAGACTTCAAAGCTTATCAGTGAGGGCAGAGTCTGTGCTATATGCAGGCAGTGAAATACTATGTAGCATTGTTTACACTACACTGTCTCTAATATATATGGTATTATATCCTTTAGGGGAGAACGTACACATGACTCTGAAAGGGTTTTTAAAATGTTAAAGAGTTTATCTTTGACTGCTGGGGTCTCTGATGGTTTTATTCCTTTTGCTGTTCTGCATCGTTCAGATGTTTTCTAATCTGTCCTTTTTACCTAAATACGAGCTGCTTGAACATCAAAGAGCTGTCAACGTTTAAACAGAGAGAGCCTTGAACTCCAGATTAAATACACATCTCCTCCTGTGATCTGTTACATCCAATATTGCTGAAGGCAAAAGTCCAGCCCGCACCGCTGTGATCCATCTGTCTCTCTACGCCCCCACCATCAGGAGCCCCCGACACTGGGCTTCCTCTGCTCCTCTAATTTTTTTTGTTGCTGTTGTTTGAGACAGAGTCTCACTCTGTCGCCCAGGCTGGAGCGCAATGGCCCGTGGCTCAACGCATCCGCCTCAGGGGTTCAAGCTATTCTTCTGCCCCAGCCTTCCGAGGAGCTGGGATTACAGGCGCCCGCTACCACGCACGGCTAATTTTTGAATTTTTTTTAAGTAGAGACGGGGTTTTACCATCTTCGCAAGGATGGTCTCGAAATCCTGACCTCAGGTGATCCGCCCGCCTCGGTCTCCCAAAGTGTTGAGATTACAGCCGTGAAACCGCGCCCGGCCTGCTCCCGATTTCTTCAGGTTCACCTTGTCTCTGGTAGGGGCCAGCGAGGCACCCTCGGCTGGTCTCCAAGGCAGGGGCAGAGGTGGCGGCCCCCAGGCGTCAGCTTAGGCCCGGCCCAGACCAAGGGGGACCCCCGCCCCAGCTCCCGGCATGGCCTCGGCCCCGTGGTGTCCTGCGCATGATGTCTGGGCCTCTTCAATGCCTCCCTGACGCCCTCAACCCCTCCCTGGCCCTATCTGCCTCACCCTGAACCCCCCGGACCCCCCCAACACCCTCAAATACCTCCACGGCTCCCTCAACGTGGCGGCACCGCGGCTGCTCCCCACCCACACCCGAAACACCACATCGCCGGGCCCCGCGCCTATCTGGTGGCCCCGACCCGGGGCCACCGCCACCGCCCCTCCCAGGTCCGAGGCCTCCACCCGGCCGGGACCGCCGCCCCCGCGCGCTCACCCTCGCGGCAACGCCTCCTCCAGATGGTATCGGTGTGCAGGATGCGCCGGAACTTAGTGCAGACCTGGGCCAAGCTGGGTAGGTCGGTGCCCGGCAGCGACGCGAAGATCTCCACCAGCAGCTCGGGCGGCAGCTCTAGCAGCGAGCAGCGCGGGGGCGGCGGCGAGGGGCCCGCGCACAAGCCGCCCCCCACCCCGGCCAGCACGGCCGCGCTCGCCTCGATGCGCTCCTCCTCGGGGTCTGTGTCCGGCTCACTGTCGGCCGCCGCCGTCTCGGCCGGGCCCCGGCGCTGCTGGCGGCGCCGGCATCCGCGCGACGGGCCCACGCCGCAGAGGCGAGCGCACACCGCCATGCCGCCCAGTGACGGCCACTGCCGCCGCCTCTGCGCACGCTCCAGCGCGGCCCCGCCCCGCCGGCGCCGAGCCACGGCCCCACCGCAGAGCCCGCCACGCCCCCTGGAGAGCCCAGCCCCGCCCCTAGCTGGAGCCCCGCCCCGGCCGCACCACCACTTCCCCGCGGGGCGGTGACTTCTGAGACCCCGCGCGGTTGCCATCCCCTCCGGCACGAGGGCGCCTCCCGTGGCGGGCACGGGAAAAGAAAGTGGTGATGGCGGGTGCAAAACGTTAGGCTGCCCCGTGTGAGGATCGAACTCACGACCTTCAGATTATGAGACTGACGCGCTGCCTACTGCGCTAACGAGGCTGCTCCCTCACCCCTCCGCGCCGCGGCCTTTGTGGAGAGAAAAGTCGCCCCCCGTGCCCGTGCGCCCCGCTTCCGGCACCCTAAATTGTGCCCCAACGGTCCGTGAGTAGGAAGATGCGTTTTACAACCTCCAAATACAGAGACAGCAGCCCAAAGGGCGTCTAGAAACCCTTTTGTCCATCGAAACAACGGGCGTACCATCGTGTCCGCCTTACGGTAACCAAAAGGCCCGCGCCGCGAGGCTCTGCAGGGACCTTCGGGGGTCCCGACCTCCCTGCGGAAGCCGCCGGTTGGACTTGGAGGGGCGGCGGCCAGCGCGGCCCAAGAGATCCGGGGATGCGCGCCCAGTCTGGAAAGGGAGGCCCTGCCACGCGGCGCCGCCCAAACGGCGCCAGTTCCTGCAGCTGCCGGAAGCCGCGCACACCCGCTCCAACTGGGCCCCGCCCAGGCCGCGGAGCGGGGTCGTCTCCCAGGTACGCGGGTGGTGACCACGAAGGCGTTCTCTGACCAAGGCAGCCGCGCGTGTCGCCGTGGGCTTGCCTCGGACCCCATCTCTTGGAGGCCCAGGCGGGAGTATAAATCGAGGTCGGGAGCTCGAGACCAGCCTGGGCAACAGAGCGAGACCCCGTCTACAAAACAATCCAAATTTTAAAAAGAGAGGCTGGTGCGAGAGGATCGCTTGATCCCAGGAAGCCGAGGCTGCAGTGACCCGCGATGGCGCCACTGCACTCCAGCCTGGGCAACACACCTTGACCCTGCCTCCAAAAAAAACAAAAAACAAAAGTAGCCACAAATGGCTGGGCGCGGCGGCTCACGTCTGTAATCCCAGCACTGTGAGAGGCGGAGACGGGTGGACCACCTGAGGTCAGGAGTTTGAGACCAGCCTGACCAACATGGTGAAACCCTGTCTCTTAAAAAAAAAAAAAAAAAAAAAAAAAGCCACACAGGCCAGGAGCAGTGGCTCACGCCTGTAATTCTAACATTTTGGGAGGCCGAGGCGGGCAGATTGGTTAAGCCCAGGAGTTGGAGACCAGCCTAAGCACATAGTGAGACGCCCTCATCTCTACAAATAATCTAAAAAATTAGCCGGGCATGGTGGTACCTACTCGGGAGGCAGAGGCAGGAGGATCGCTTGAGCCAGGAGTTGGTGGCTCCAGTGAGCTGTGATCACACCACTGCACTCCAGTCTGGACAACAGGGCAAGACCCTGTCTCAAAAAAAAAGGAAAAACCACCAAGGCCAGGCGCGGTGGCTCACGCCTGTAATCCCAGCACTTTGGGAGGCCTAGGCGGGCGGATCACGAGGGCAGAAGATTGAGACCATCCTGGCCAACCCGGTGAAACCCCGTCTCTACTAAAATATACAAAAAACTAGCCGGGCAAAGGGTGCCTGTAGTCCCAGCTACTCGGGAGGCTGAGGCAGGAGAATGGCGTAAATCCGGGGAGGCAGAGCTTGCAGTGAGCTGAGATCCAGCCACTGCACTCCAGCCTGGGCCACAGAGCGAGACTCCATCTCAAAAAAAAAAAAAAAAAAAAAATCCATACAGATGCGCCTATGTCCAAACCTTGAGCATCTCAGGCCAACACTATTGAAAAATAGTACCTGACTGATTACCCTGGGCTCAGGTTCCTTGTTTTTCACTCCATCCCGCAGTTAGAATGCTCCTCCTTCCAGTGACCATAATAAATAAACTGAAAGCAAACTCTTTTCACAAGGTGGACCCACTTATTCACAAGTATGTCATGGTCCACTGGTCTCGAACTCCTGACCTCAGACGATCCGCCCGCCTTGGCCTCCCAAAGTGCTGGGATTACAGGTATGAGCCAGGAGCCATCACACCTAGCCTAGTTGGAAATATTATACTATTAATAGTTGTAGCCACAGACACAGCATAGTGCTTGGTACATAGTAGTTGCATAATTAATTTATCATTGTTGGATGAATCAGTGACAACCACAAACATCTTATTCAGTGCGTATATTGTGTGACTTTACTGGTATTATTTACTGCTACCAATTTTTTTTTTTTTTTTTTTGCAGGAGTCTCACTCTGTTGCCAGGCTGGAGTGCAGTGGCGTGATCTTGACTCACTGCAACCTCCAACTCCCGAGTTCAAGCGATTCTCCTGCCTCAGCCTCCCAAGTACATGGGACTACAGGCACCCGCCACCACGCCCAGCTAATTTTTTGTATAAATATAAATATTTCCTCACTGGTAAGATAAACACTACAGATAAAACAAAAGTTTTTGTTGATCACCATTCAATCCCCTCACATCCTTCGGGATAATCACTGTGAGCGATCTGGAATATTCTCTTGCTGAACATAAGCTCCAAATAGATCTTCAGAAATATATTTATAGATGTGTGTCTTTTTAAAAAGTCGGCTGGGCGTGGTAGCTCATGCCTATAATCCGGGCACTGCGGGAGGCGGAGGTGGGCGGATCACCTGAGGTCAGGAGTTCGAGACTAGCCTGGCCAACACGGTGAAAATCCATCTCTACTAAAAATACAAAAATTAGCTGGACATGGTGGTGTGCACCTGTAATCCCACCTACTCAGGAGGCTGAGGCAGGTGAATCACTTGAACCCAGGAGGCAGAGGTTGCAGTGAGTTGAAATCATGCCACTGCACTCCAGCCTGGATGATAGAGCAAGACTCCATCTCAAAAAAAAAAAAAAAGGCCAGGCACGATGGCTCACGCCTGTAATCCCAGCACTTTGGCAGGTCGAGGCGGGCGGATCATGAGGTCAGGAGATCGAGACCATCCTGGCTAACACGGTGAAACCCCGTCTCTACTAAAACTACAAAAATTAGCCAGACGTGGTGGTGGGCGCCTGTAGTCCCAGCTACTCAGGAGACTGAGGCAGGAGAATGGTGTGAGCCCGGGAGGTGGAGCTTGCAGTGAGCCAAGATCATGCAACTGCACTCCAGCCTGGGCAACAGAGTGTTTGGATGAACCGAGGCAAGATGG
>NC_045450.1:72042833-72054068 GCF_002776525.5 Piliocolobus tephrosceles
CGCTGGTTCTTTTGCGCCCGCTCGGCTGGTCTTAGAAAAACAAGACACAGAGCAAGACTCTATCTCAAAAAAAAAAAAAAAAAATTGTTTCAACTAATAACATCCTGCTATCTACCAGGGAGATCAGCCATTAAACAAGTGACCACATAGATAAATACATAAATTATAAATTGTAATGCTCTAACAATAAGTAAAACTAACAAGATCTTATAACAGAGACCAGACTTTGGATGATCAAAGGTTCTTTGAGGAAATGACATTTAGAAATCAAAGGAATTTGGAGTTAGCCAGGAGGAGAACACTTGATGGGAGAATGTTCTAGAAAAAAAGGACAGTGGCCAGGCGTGGTGGCTCACGCCTGTAATCCCAGCACTTTGGGAGGCCAAGGCGGGCGGCTCACCTGAGGCTGGGAGTTCAAGACCAGCCTGACCAACATGGTGAAACCTTGTCTCTACTAAAAAAATACAAAAATTAGCCAGGTGTGGTAGTGGGCACCTGTAATCCCAGCTACTCGGGAGGCTGAGGCAGGAGAATTGCTTGAACCTGGGAGGCGGAAGTTACAGTGAGCAGAGATTGAGCCACTGCACTCCAGCCTAGGTGACAGAGCAAGACTCTGTCTCAAAAAAAAAGAAAAAGAAAAAAAGGACAACTGGTTGTCCCTGGCTCACTTAGCAGGAGAGGCCAGGAAGGAAGTTCTCAAGGCAATGGCATAGACAATGCTGGGAAGGAGCATCACCTGCCGGAGATCAGGTACTCAGGAGGCCCGAGGGAAACAGGAGGCTGGGTCAGTCCAGGGTGTGATCGGAGCAGAAGCTGAAAATATAGGACGGAAATGAAAAATGACAAGAAAAAGAGATAAAAGAAAATATGAAGAAAATAAAAGAAGAATGTGAACTTGTGGAACACCAGATGAAGCCTCACAAATTCGGGAATGACACAGTGATCAAAGTGGTGTTTGGGAAGCCAGCTCAGGCTTCAGTGAGCAGCATCGTATGCAGACGAATTGTATGCAGGATGATTTTATGTGGTACAGAAACATTTTATTTTTTATTTTTTTTTATTTTTTTTTGAGACTGAGTTATTTTTTTTGAGGCTGTTACCCAGGCTGGAGTGCAGTGGCACAATCTCAGCTCACTGCAGCCCCCGCCTCCCAGGTTCAAGCTATTCTCCTGCCTCAGCCTCCCCAAGTAGCTGGGATTACAGGTGAGTGCCACCACACTTGGCTAATTTTTGTATTTTTAATAGAGACGGGTTTTTTGCCATGTTGGCCAGGCTGGTCTCGAATTCCCGACCTCAGGCGATCCACCCACCTCAGCCTCCCAAAGTGCTAGGATGCCACTGCGCCCGGCCTTTGTTCTGGTTTAGTATTTGATACATGTAACTAGCACATCAAATTTATGATTGCAGGGTCATTACTGCTTATGGCAAAGCTATTTTAAGATACCTTAAATAAAAAATGAGCTGTTTGAAAGAAAATGGTAACCATAGAAGACGGTTGGTGACATATTAATAACCAAGGATGAAAAGCACACGATTAGAGGGACAAAAGACAGACAACAAGAATAACGGAAGGACGTGAACCCAAAGCTGTGGAAGGATGGAATTAAAATTGACCATCAGGATAGAATGAAAAGGCTGGGCGTGGTGGCTCACACCCAGAATCCCAACACTTTGGGATGCCGAGTGGGGAAGATTGCTTGAGCCCAGGAGACTAGCTTGGGCAACAGAGTGAAACCTCATCTCTACAAAAATAATCATAATAGAAAGAAAAGAATGACTGTGAGAGCTTCAGCAACACCTATTTGTGGGAAGGAACCCAAGGGGAAAGACAGTGCCAGCAGAAAAGTACTACACATTGAATCCTGACAGCTTAATATGTCCTCAGAACACGTTTACAATCCTTTATGTAGAAATGTATCCTTTAAAGAATAAGGAGGGTGCGTGCATTCTAAAACGAGGAAGAACTAGATAGAAGAGATCATTTGTTTTAACACTATGATGAGGCTTTACAATAATGACCTCTTTGTTAGTGAGAACTGATAACATCTAAGGAAGTAAGTCGAATATAGGGCTGGGCATTTTCCAATTGGTTGCCTCAAAGGTCACAAGTAGTATTTCCTGGACTGAAGAAAACCACATTAACTGGGCCGCATGGTGGCTCACGCCTGTAATCCCAGCACTTTGGGAGGCCAAGGCGGGCGGATCACGAGGTCGGGAGATCGAGACCATCCTGGCTAACACAGTGAAACCCCGTCTTTACTGAAAATACAAAAAATTAGCCGGGCGTGGTAGCGGGCACCTGTAGTCCCAGCTACTGGGGAGGCTGAGGCAGGAGAATGGTGTGAACCCGGGAGACAGAGCTTGCAGTGAGCCGAGATCGCACCACTGCACTCCAGCCTGGGCGACAGAGCAAGGCTCTGTCTCAAAAAAAAAGAAAAAAGAAAGAAAACCACGTTAACTGTATCCCAATCAATTCTCAAAATCCGGATGTGAAAAAATGGGATCTTACCCACTGCTCAAAAGAACTAGTCACACTAACTGGAAAGAAGGGAAAATACTCAAACATTGAACAAGAGGGTCGCAGTTTAAAATAAGCGGGCCGATGGAGCCTCCACAGCTGTACACTTTAACAGTCCCGGAATGGAGCAAAAGCTATAAACACAGCAGTCCTACAGAATTTGATTAGAATTGAACAAACAGGCAAACAAAAACATGGTGGAACCTCAGCGCGTTCCACCAGGTGTTACACACTCATTTAAGAAACAGCTGCGGGTCGCGTGACTGATTTGTCAACGCTTTACCACGCGTTCTACTTTGCAGATTCTTGAAGCTGAACAGAGGCCAAACTTCCCTGGGGAGGGGGACACTCAACATACAGCCTGCTCTGGCTACTTAACAGTCCCTGAAAACTGCAGTCTATTCAGTGTCAACCTCTAAATCCTCCTGACCAAATCCTTTCTGAGAATAGCTCCCTGCACTCCTCTTGAGCAATACTTGTTTGTTTACTTGCTCTCAAGAGCAAAGCGATGACACCACGATGGATAGGACACTGGGCCTATAGTGGTGCAGACAACAAAGCCAGTGGCCTCTCTCTTCCAATCAGAAAGACGAGAGGAGGGAGAGGCCGAGCAGGCCAGAGGCCCCGAGCAAATTCTCCACATGACTTGCCGTCCATATTGAGTGTGGCAAAAAATAACCCCGATGCCTTCTGTAGGGCAGGTTAATGTTTTGTGATTCATTTGACAGGTTCTTACACACAGCTAGACAGCATGATTTATAGCCACTTACATCACTCATGCTGGGCCATCGCATTCAATTCTTAGCAGTTACATCATTTCCCCATGGTTATGGTCATTTCATGGTATGAAAAAAGGAATAGGGTGCCACTGCTGGGCTTTCAAGAATGAATAATTATTTGGTAGTTTAAAGGCGCCGTGAAATTCCTAGAGAAAACACTGAGTAAATTAAAATGAACGATGTGTTCTTGCTTTTCTACTTTACGTGGATTATTACAGGGAACGTTAACGTTTATATTACACTATGCTTATATTAACTAGGTTAAAATGATTCATGAGTAATATTAATTTACCACTCCGAATATTGTTCACTACATTAAATTTCTACTAAACTACAGTCTTTTGGGTCACATGAAATGTTTCATAAATACTCAAGCACACTTATGCTTCCAAAAGTTACATGAAGTTGTTTCTTAATTTATATGTATTTGTATATGAGTGTACATTATTATAATATATACTATATATAATTATATATATAATTATATATTAACTAAATGTGTTATTCTTACACGGGGATGAAACCTATGAGCCACCTTTATACCCCCCAATCGCTTCGGATTCTTTTCTGAGAGCTATGGAAGGGTATGTGGCTTTAGATTCAAGTTGGAGGTAGAAGTTAGGCATAGAAGTGTAACAGATTTGCAAATGTGGACTCCACTTCTGTATTATTATTATTATTTTTTTTTTTGAGGCGGAGTCTCGCTCTGTGGCCTGGCCTGGAGTGCAGTGGCCGGATCTCAGCTCACTGCAAGCTCTGCCTCCTGGGTTTACGCCATTCTCCTGCCTCAGCCTCCCGAGTAGCTGGGACTACAGGCGCCCGCCACCTTGCCCGGCTAGTTTTTTTTTTTTTTTTTGTATTTTTAGTAGAGACGGGGTTTCAAAAACACGCAGAATAACCCTGGCCCATGACTATACAACCATCGATGCTACTTCCTCTGGCCATGAAGCCAAGGCCTGGAGTGATTTGGTAAAGCTTTATGGATGCCCAAGGGTAGGAAAATTTGAGACTCTGCTTCCCCTCCCCCATCTCCATATGCCAGATATCGATTTTTTCCCTTCTTCTTGCATTTGGAACAGTTGTCCAGCAAGAGAAAGAAAAAGCCCATTTCTTACAAAGCAGCAATTCAGCCAAGAACGCACTCACCAGTCAATACTTAATATCATAAAAATCCAGAAAAGAAACCAACACAGACTCCACTATCTTTTAAGACTTCAAAGCTGATAATTTTATGTTTGATAGAAGGTAGGTACATAATATGTGCTTACTGGAAATTTTTTCTATTTTCACAGAATACAAACCAACAGACTATAGACATCTGAACTCTGTCCTGGATCACGTGAAGGCACAGCTTTAGAGGTTAAACATTTGGGAATCTGGAAACCAGAGATAATGTTGAAGTACTCTTCTTTATTAATTGTATGACGGTCAGAGATGTCCGAAGTAAAGAACTATGACCAAAAAAAAAAAAAAAAAATCAGGGACAGAAAGTGCCACCTGCACAAAAGCACCTTTATTTCACAAAGAGTGGTAGGATTGGCCGGGCGCGGTGGCTCACGCCTGTAATCCCAGCACACTGGGAGGCCTGGGCGTGTGGATCACCTGAGGTCGGGTGTTCAAGACCAGCCTGGCCAACATGGTGAAACCCTGTCTCTGCTACAAATACAAAAATTAGCTGGGTGTGGTGGCGAGTTCCTGCAATCCCAGCTACTGGGGAGGCTGAGGCAGGAGAATCGCTTGAACCCGGGAGGCAGAGGTTGCAGTGAGCTGAGATCCTGCCACTGCACTCCAGCCTGGGCAGCAGTGCAAGACTCTGTCTCAAAAAACAAATAAATAAAAAAATAAATAAACAGTGGTAGAATAAAGAACTACAACTAACATCATTCTTCTGATGGTGGGAGTAATTAATTATCCAAGGACCTAGGACAGTACTTGGCTTCTCTAGAAGAAATCCCAACTGTATAAAACCACTTTAAGAAATATATTTTATTTATTTTTTTCTTTTTCTTTTTTTTGAGACGGAGTTTTGCTCTTTCCCCCAGGCTGGAGTGCAATGGCACGATCTCGGTTCACTGCAACCTCCGCCTTCCGGTTTCAAGCGATTCTCCTGCCTCAGCCTCCCGAGTAGCTGGGATTACAGACGCCCACCACCACACCCAGCTAATTTTTGTATTTTTAGTAGAGATGGGGTTTCACCATGTTGACCAGGCTGGTCTCTAACTCTTGACCTCGTGATCCTCCTGCCTTTTTCTCCCAAAATGCTGGAATTACAGGTGTGAGTCACCGCACGGCGCGAGAAATATATTTTCATACTTTTTGTTTTTTGTGGAGAACCGGGTCTTGCTATGTTGCCCAGGCAGGGCTCGAACTCCTGGGCTCAAGAGATCCTCCAGCCTCTGCCTCCGTAAGAGCTGGGATTACAGGCGAGAGCCACCACCCCCGGCTATTTTCGTATGTTTTGCATGTTTCAAGCTCACAGTGTAGATTGTATCAGCCTAATCCAATTACTTTAGCCAATTGGGATAGAAGAAAGGCTTTTACAAAGTCAAAAGGAGAAATCCTGGAACTATGGGGCTCTTTCAAAGTATTAGATATTAAAGAACAAAAACAACCAAATAGCCGGGAGCAGTGGCTCACGCCTGTAATCCCAACTCTGAAGGACGCCGAGGCGGGAAGGTCGCTTGAGGCCAGAAGTTCAAGACCAGCTTGGGCAACAAAGCGAGATCGCGGCTCTACTCCCAGCTTCTCGGGAGGCTTGAGCCCAGGAGGTCGAGGCCGCCACGAGCTATGATCGCGCCACTGCATTCCAAGCTGGGCAACACAGCAAGACCCTATCTCAAAAAAAACCCAAAGAATCTAGGGCTGTTCCTACAGAGACACGTTGGCCATAGGCAGAGGTGGGCAATAGCAACCGACTATGGCATGGTGATTGACGCACTGCGGCCCATTTGGAGTCCTCAAATATGACTGCCCTTTTACACATGACTCCGAGACTCAAAAACTGTCACGAGTGTAAGGTGTCCTGCGAGTTTGGTGGCTGGGAGGCTGAGGGGTGGACAGGGCGGCTAGCGACGTGGGGCAGCCTGGCCGTCGCCGCAGGCGACCTAACGGAAGATCTCACAGCCACCAGGAGCGTCCCAGCGCGGCGGCGGCGGGACTGGGAGAGGGGACTGCGCCCAGGATGAAGGCCTCGGGACAAAAGCAGTTCCGTGGACGCCCCAAGGCTGGGCGTCGAGTGACTGCGGGCGGAGGTCACCAGCGGCCGCTCCCCGGAAGCCACCCACGGACCGCACGCGCCCCTGCACGCGGAGGGGGCCGGGGCTCCACGGCGAGCGGCGACCGTGTCTCCCGAAGAGGGCGCGGCCTGCCCTGCGCGCCTCAGCCCGGGGTGCCGGCGTCTGGGGCCGCACCGTCAAGTCTCTCCCCGGAGGGGAAGGGATGGTCGGGTTTAGCCCATGTCCCTTCCTTTGACCGCTCCCTCAAGAGCGCCCCGGGACACCACGCCCGTGGCTCAGCCTCCCCCGCCCCGCGCTGCCCTCTCCTCAGGGCCGGGCAGCAGGCTCCCGAGCGCCCACAGCCCCGGGCTGCGGCCCGGCCCACAACCGTCACCTCAGGCGCCCAGCCGTGCTGGGCGGGGCAGGAGCACCACCGGCAGCAAACGCAGAGCGCCCGTTTCACCCATCGCGCACGCGCACGCACCTACCCCGCCCCCACGCTGCGTGCGTCTCCTGGGTTCCGCCACGCCCGCCATGGCGGCGGCCACTGCCGGCTCTGGCCCCGCCCCTCGGTGACGCGCCGCGAGTCACCTGACCAGGCTGCGGGCTGAGAAGACACAAGGGAAGTCGGTATCGCCAGAGTCGGAGTCGCCGCCGCAGCCGCCGCCGCCGCCGCAGCCGCCGCCGCCCCCAGGAGCCGCCGGGACCCTCGCGTCGTCGCCGCCGCCGCCCAGATCCCCGCACCATGCCGTCGGAGAAGACCTTCAAGCAGCGCCGCACCTTCGGTGAGTGTCGCTGCGAGGGCGGCGGGTGCGGCGGGTCCGGGGTCCGAGCTGTGGAGGGCGGCAGGGCCTTGGACGCCGTGAGGGGCCGAGGCCGAGCCGGGAGGCCGAGCGGGGCCGAGGGACGCGGGGCCCGGGGCACCGTGAGGGACCCAGGCTGGGGCCGAGCCGGGAGGGCCGGGGGCTGGTCTGGGCCGGGGCGGCCTGCGGACCCCTCGGAGGCCTAGGAGGAGGCTGCCCGCGGAGGGCGGGCGGGGACCGGTGCGCTCGGAGCCCCCGGGCCTGCTGAATCACCCGGCGCCCTCCGCGGCGGGGTCCCTGCCGCACCCCGGCCACCGCCGCCCCCTCGAGCGCGCTGCCGGGCGAGGGTCGCGCTTCTGGGGCCCAAGGGCCCCCGGGGCCACGCTGGGCAGTTCGGCACTGAAGCCGGGCTGCGCCGGGACCCAGCGCGTCACCTTCACGGCGAGTTTTCCCGTCGAGGGAGCCCGCCCGGCTGCGAGTGCCCCTTACAGACCCCAGTGCCTCGGTCGAGAGGAGGGAAACGTGCTGGGCCCCCGGGCCCGCCGCGCCCGGGACGGCCCACGGCGGTGTTGACAGTTCTGTGTGTAGCCCGGGAGCTGGGCGGGGGACTCCTCTTGGGTTTGCGTTTACGGTCTCAGCCTGACACCAGGAATACAGCCCTTTTCCGCCAGTTCAGACTGGAAACCCAACTTAGGTGTCCTGGCATTTGGTTAAACGTGCAGGTGTCACCATCACAATATTTACTCCACGCAGATGATGCGAAGTGATTATTTCCCTTTTGAGCAAGAGAACGCAGCAGATCCGGATGTCTGTCTTTGCCGAAGCTCCAGGCACGGGTTTGGTCGGGAAGCACCGTGTTCGTGTTCATCCCGGTGGACGGCGAGTACCTGCCGCCATCCTCGTCCGGAGCCCACACAGCGGTGCTGTTTGTCTGCTTTTGCCTAGTTTCCCGGAGTCGAGAAAGAGCTTAGCATTCATCTGAGTTTGGATATAGTTTTGCAGGTCTCATTCTTGGCCGTTATTTTATTTCTTGTGCCTGAGAAACTTCAGTAAATGAAAATGGACGTTGGCTTGCCAAGCGTATCTTTTCAAACAGCCTCTTGAGGCAGTCCGTTGGTTAGCAAGACTTCGACGTGCCTTTTCTGTTAGAAGTTTTCTTGTTAGTGACCTTAATGAACTCTTACTAGTGTCTAGGCTTATTGAGCCCTGAGAGCAGCATTTAAGGCAGATTTTCTTTCTTTCTTTTGTTTTTGAGACAGGGTCTCGCTCTGTCACCTGGGCTGGAGTGCAGTGGCGCAGTCACACCACGCTGCAGCTTCGACCTCCCGGGCTAAAGCGATTCATCGGCCCATCTCAGATCTGGCTTTTGTTTTCACCAATGAAAAGTTAACTGGGAACATTTGTGTAGGAGAGATGCCTTTTTTCTCATAACAGAAACTATAGTTATTTTCTTTTTTGCTTATAGTACTTTTGGGTTATTCTGGAAAAATGTCTGCGAAGAGTAGGTAGTAACGGTAGGAAATGTGAGATTAACACATCTGAACAAGGAATCTCCTGGAACCTAAAAGTGGCCCTGAGGGTAGACCAGCAATAATGCCCCATTTTTTTTTCCCATCGATGTATGTTTCTTATATACACTGTGTTTTCAGGGTTTTTCCCTTGGCTCACGTTTATTTTGCCCCCTCCCCTTTAAATGTCTCTTTAATAGTCACTTTGTAGACACGTCTTAAGTATCTTTTAACAGCTGTTACCTTTCCTTGCTTCTAATTTTGGTAATTAAAAAATCTTTCTAGTTCATGAATATTTTGGTAATTTTGATCGTGATTACTGACAATTTTCAGACATGTGTAGCACAGTAAGTGAGGGAAATGAATCCTTGGAGAGAACCTCTTTATGGAGTCTAAGATTAGCCCCATTAGGTTGAGTGGTGCTTTCTCTTTCCAAGTGAGTGAGTTTAAGGTTAAAACTGAGTATAGCTCTGCTGATAAACTCTACCAGGATTGAGAGGGTTCTCAAAGTTGAAATGGATTTTAAGGCTCACTGAAAAGCACCCCTTCCTTTTGTAGCTAAAGAAACTGGGTGGGGCCTGGCGATGAAGATCATGGTCCACCTAGTGGCAGAGTCTGGACTGGTACCTTTAACCTGGCCTGAATTCTCCCAGTTTCCAGTAGGTAGCCATCATTTCCAGTATATTAAGTGGACCAAGACTGTGTGAGTCAGGAGACATAGTGTGTCCTGGGAGATGTATTGGAAAACTGGAATGAACTTCAAAAATTAAAATTATGTGGGGCATGGTGGCTCACACCTGTAATCCCAGCACTTTGGGAGGCCAAGGCAGGATTGCTTGAGTTCGGGAGTTCAAGACCAGACTGGGCAACATAGTGAGACCGCATCCCTACCAAAAAAAACAAAAAAACATAGTTGTTGTTGCTGTGTGGCCCGGGCTGGTCTTGAACTCCTGGCCTCAAGTGATCCTCCTGCCTTGGCTTCCCAAAGCCCTGGGATTACAGGTGTGAGCCACCATGCCTGGCCTGGGGGACGGGGAATGCTTCAATTCCTCTCTGAGAAGTACATCCTGGAAAATATGTGTAACTGAAATTGCACTTAAAATGACTAAAGATACCTCAAAACAACTTTGCAAATAACGTGTTCATTAAAATAGGAAACCTTAGGCTCCTGCCCTTTATTTTAATGTTTGTAAAGGCTTGTAAGGATTCTTTTTTGTTTTAGAAGAAAGGAATCTGGGGAAGGAGATTAGATTTTGGTGTGCATCTGGAGCAATCATTCAGTTGTTGATTAACTATCTTCTATGTAAAGCCTAAGCCCTGGGGGAACACAGTTTGGCCTGGAGCTGGGTCCTTGACTGCCAGGGGGAAAGTCTGTTGAGAAAGACAAATAAAAACAGATCATTACAGCATTAGGAAACTAAGGGAGTAAAAGACTTGCCCTCCTTCTGTGCCATTGACTGTGCTGTTCATAATGCATCTGTTGAATATACTGTTAGCCTCTAAAACAGCTGTCTCCTGAAGAACGAGTGGAGCGTCAGTGCGCACTGTGTACAGCCAGTTCCTCAGGCCCAGCACTGGGTGCGCACTGTATACAGCCAGTTCCTCAGGCCCAGCACTGGGTTTTCGTTGCTGCTGGACAGGCTGCTAAGATGCTCCTATGGGAGACTTGGGTGCTATTCTTGACAGCTTAAGGAAGTAACTTGTCTTTTATATACTTCACACCTTTCATGAAAATAATCATTTTTGTCTTTTTAGGTCGTATTTTGGGAATAAATCAGGGTAAAGATAACTTTAAACACTATAGTGTCTGACTTTGAAACTTCATAGAGCCTTTCTGTTTTTTCCTTCTTTCCTTTTTTTTTTTTTTTGGAGACAGGGTCTCATGTCTCACGCTGTTGTCACTCAGGCTGGAGTGCAGTGTCATGATCTCAGCTCACTGCAACCTCCGCCTCCTGAGTTCAAGTGATTCTCCTGCCTTAGCCTCCTGAGTAGCTGGGATTACAGGCGCCTACCACCACGCCCAGCTAACTTCTGTATTTTTTTTTTTTTTTTGAGATGGAGTCTCGCTCTATTGCCCAGGCTGGAGTGCAGTGGCGCAATCTCGGCTCACTGCAAGCTCCGCCTCCCGGGTTTACGCCATTCTCCTGCCTCAGCCTCCCGAGTAGCTGGGACTACAGGCGCCCGCCATCTCGCCCGGCTAGTTTTTTGTATTTTTTAGTAGAGACGGGGTTTCACCGTGTAGGCCAGGATGGTCTCGATCTCCTGACCTCGTGATCCACCCGTCTCGGCCTCCCAAAGTGCCGGGATTACAGGTTTGAGCCACCGCGCCCGGCCAACTTTTGTATTATTAGTAAAGATGGTTTCACCATGTTGGCCAGGATGGTCTTTTTTTTTTTTTTTTTTTTTTTTTTG
>NC_045450.1:72054168-72054389 GCF_002776525.5 Piliocolobus tephrosceles
TTTTTTTTTTTTTTTTTGAGACGGAGTCTTGCTCTGTCGCCCAGGCTAGAGTGCAGTGGCCGGATCTCAGCTCACCGCAACCTCTGCCTCCTGGTTTCACGCCATTCTCCTGCCTCAGCCTCCCGAGTGGCTGGGACCACAGGCGCCCACCACCTCGCCCGGCTAATTTTTTGTATTTTTTTAGTAGAGACGGGGTTTCACCGTGTTAGCCAGGAGGGTCT